>NC_081854.1:50511105-50786105 GCF_963259705.1 Myotis daubentonii | reverse complement strand
TTGGATGCATGGAATTGAACATTGATCGGCTTCTGCATTGGTCTTTCTCCCTGCTTTTGAGGGTGGTTGCACGGTCATCAATAAAGTGGATATTTGGCAGCTTAGAGAGTCAAAAGCAATATTTTTTCCAGAACAAAACAGACATCTATTTTTAAATTTAGTTCAACAAAGAGTCATTGAGCACAACTAGACAAGCAATTAATTAAAGGCCTAATGTAATGTATTGACAGAATGTTTATCATATCTAATGCTATAAACAAATAAATGACAAACCATGTACTAGTCACATTGATTTTTTTACAGGTAAATAGGAGACAAAATGATCCATATTATCTACAAGGATAGGGAATATCTTCTCTTGTTTTAAAAATATTTTTTAACTGATTTTAGAGATGAAGGGAGAGGGAAATGGAAGCATCAATGAGGGGAGAGAATCATTGATCAGCTGCCTCCCGCACATCCCACACTGTGCATGTGCCCTGATCAGGATCAAACCATAAACTCCTGGTTCATAGGTTGATGCTCAACCACTGAGCTACACTGATCAGGTGGGAATGTCTTCTTGAAAACAAAGTGACAAATGCATTGTTAGCTAGGTGCAAAGGTATGCCTATAGATGTTAGCTGAATATGCCAAGTGATGCAAGATGGAGGCATTTACTAATTACAGGTAATGAGAATAATAGCTTCCCAGGTGCAGATATGAGAAACATCAACCTGTATTGCAGCAATTCTAAATTGTTTGAAAATGAAGTACCAAATAAATAGCAATTAGGAACTGTGTGTTGAAGACAGAAGAGAGAGAAGAGAGAGAGAGAGAGAGAGAGAGAGAGAGAGAGAGAGAGAGAGAGAGAGAGAGAGAGGGGAAGGAAATCAATTAGGAGTCAGAGCAGTATAAACTTGGGTTTCATTCTTTGCACTGCAGGTGATTAGTTGCTATAGTACTATTTGCTTAAAGGAATTCTTCATGGAGAAGCAGCTGTGATACTATGGTTTATGTTGAGTGGGGACTATGACATCTGCTCTCTGAGACTCGGTCAGCTCCTTCCAACTCCAGCATCATCACCTCACATCCCCCCCCCCGCCCCCGCCCCGACCATCCCAGAAACCTTCCCTCTGATTTGCTTAGCTTCCACAGCACACATGAAAACAGAGTGAAACCATGTTCAGAGCTCCCTTTTATGCTGGGGAAATGAATTGAGGAAGGAAAAGGGAGAACCAAGAAGTGTAAAACCCAGTTACTCTGTTAGAGAAGCCAAGAACAGTTATTGGTGATCTAAACAATAAAACCAGTGGTGTCAAAGGTAGAGAGGAAAGGGTGGGTAATAAGTGACAAGGGATGTGTGATTTTTAGTTTACTCTGGTTAAATCTTTATAGTGATGGACAAGAACTAAACAGAACAATCTAGGCCGTCTTTGAGGCTCTGGACTTGAGGTGATGGTAGCATTATTGACTTACTTATTTGCCCTATAAGAGCTGAGCTTTTTTTTTGGCTATTTTTCCTGCCAAGAAAAATCAGAATTCACTGTGCTGAATGCAACCAAATGTGCATATTGATGTATTTTATTTTATTTTTTGGAATACAGTAAAAGGTTTCTTCCTATTGAGCAAAAACTGTTGTTCACCACAGACTCCAAAAATATTGCCAAGGGACATTTGTGTATTTAATGTTCCTTCAGTTCAAATATACTTAATCATAATTAAACTCGGTTGAATGGCTTTGAAAAGAAGTTAGTTGTTAATGTGATTGGCAGTTTTCTGTGCCTTTGACAACAGCTAATGAAATATGCCTGGGTGGTGTGTAACACTGACAAATGCTAAAATTTATCTTCTGTGCTCTCTTACTAATGTGATGTGATGATGTCAAATTTTCTGTTTTTCAAGAAGGCATGTTATTACTTCCCATTATCTGAAAAAGAATGATAAATGTTCAAGATTTTCACGAAAAGTAAACACTCTTGAAATCAGTATTCTTCAATGACCTTTTCTTTTAAAATGAGAGTGAGTATTGTTTTATAGGAGGGAAAAAACAGACAAGTGATACATCATTTAAAACTATATTAAGCCATTATATGACAGATGTTTCAAATTCATAAAGAGGAGAAATAAGGTAGGAAAAGGTGATACAGCAGATATCACTTCAGGGCTACCACCTTGTATGTTTGCTTGTCACAAGCTCTCTGGTACTCTACTGGTGGGACTTCCTGTCACTCACCACAGTCTCCAGCATTTCAGAAAATACCAAAAAAATGTAAATATAGCCCTGGCCGGTTTGGCTCAGTGGATAGAGCATTGGCCTGCAGACTGAAGGGTCCCAGGTTTGATTCCGGTCAAGGCACATGCCCAGGTTGCGGGCTCGAACCCCAGTAGGGAGCGTGCAGGAGGCAGCCAATCAGTGATTCTCTCTCATCATTGATGTTTTTATCTCTTTCTCCCTCTCCCTTCCTCTCTGAAATCAATAAAAAAAAAAGTAAGTATATATATGAAATCAAGTTGCATCATGGTTACAAATCTCTCTCCATTTTCAACAGTATGACTTAGGTGTGCAGTAGAAATATTTTCTCAGTATCTTAGCACAAATACATTTTTTATGTTCTCTACATTTTTGAAAAATATGTAGAGAATTGGTTTAATTCTACTGAATTTTGTGTCTCAACAAACTCATTATGAATTTCCATGCAATTGCCTTTCTGATAAGGTCACTTTCTGGAATGCTTTCAAGTCTTTTGCTTACCAGCTGATATAGCCACAGCAGGTTGCCTCCCGCTTGGAGGAAAGATGGCCAATAATACATTACTGAACTTACATACTAAATAGAGCCATGACTGAGAAATATGAATCTATCTGCCTCAAAAAGATAGTGTAGTGTTAATAACCTTCCAAAACAGAAATCATCACACCTAGAAATATTCACTGGTTAATTCTACCAAATATCTCAGCAAGAAATACAAATTCTTTACAGTCCCTTTGTGATATAGGAGAGGGGCCAGCATTATACTCAGGAAAGATATTGTAATAAACCAAAACTACAGACTTACATCTCTCCTGAACATAGATGCAAAAATCCTCAATAAGATATTATCCAAATGAATCCAACCATACAGGAAAATAATCATACATCACAACCAAGGGGGATTTATCCCAGATATGCAAGGCTGATGCAATATTTGAAAATCAATAATGTAATCCATCACATTATCCGGCTTAAGAAAACTAACATTATCATATTAATAGATGCAGAAGAAGCACAAGACAAAAGCTAACTGTAGTTTATGAAAAAAACAAACCAATCCAAAATAGACAAAAACAAAACATTTCCCCAAAGAAAACAGAGTTCAGTAGGAATAGGGGAGAACTTTCTCACCTTGACAAAGAATATGTACAACTAACATCATACTTAATAGTGAACAGATTATATAGACAGTGGGCAGTAAAAACGTCAGTGGCTGTTCACAGGTAGGCATGTTGAGGAGGGATGAACAGGTGGAGCACAGGATTTGGGGGGGCAGTGAAAACACACTGTGTGATACTATAATCCAAGTTATTGTACAGGGTGAGGCAAAAGTAGGTTTACAGCTGTTTATATGAAAAGTGACATAATAATTATTAAATAGTATTACAGGAGTAAATTCTGTTTCACTTACTCAGAGCTATAAACCTTTTGCCTACGTCTGTATTTGTCCAAACCAAGAGTAAACGCTCAGATAAACTATGGACTTGAGTTATTATAATGTGTCAATGGACATTCATCTGTTGGGACAATGGTACTGCCCTGTTGGGGGTGTTTATAATTGGGGAGATCAGGCATGTGTGGGGTAGAGGGTGTATGTGAAACCTCTGTACTGTCCTCTCAGTTTTGATGTGCACCTAAGACTGCTCTAAAAATAATTTTAAAATAATAATGAAGTAGACATAAATATGCTTTATCAGATGCATTAAAATGTTGCCTATTCTACTGTCATATTACTTAACATTAAGCAAGACATTGCAAACTCCTGGAATTGCAGAGGCAGATACGAAAGCATAGAGAGAAGGGCTGGGGCACCTTCAGAACCCTCTGTACTTAAGATTCTATAAACTTTTACTCAGTAATGCCAGCATTTTCTGAAATCAGCTACATGGAACCCCAGTCTGTGTAATGTAGTATTCAAAAACAAGAGGGCTCCAAATGCAGAAAAACAGTCCCTTCTCTTGCAGAGTGACAATGCACTGTTAGAAGTTAGCAGCAAGGAAATACCTGCTGTATTAATAAGTGCCCATTATTTCCTTTATTGTCTTATGTGTGGCCTTTACCCTGGTCTGGGCCACAAACAAAAGAGAATGAAACAGGCAAGATTACAATTTCTTGACTTCCAATTTAGGCTTTTTAAAATTAATTAGTTATTTTAGGTAATTAATTAATTTTTTCCCTAAGCCTCACCTGAGGATATTTTTCCATTGATTTGGGTGTGGGTTTTTTTTGTTTTTTGTTTTTAGGGAGAGTGGAAGAGAGAGGGAAAGACAGAGAGAAACATCGATGTGAGAGAAACACATCGACTGGTTGCCTCCTGCACAAGCCTCGACCAGGGCCCGAGCCTGCAACTAAGGTATGTGCCCTTGACCAGAATCACCCAGGGACCCTTTGGTCAATAGGCTGATGTTCTATCTACTGAGCCAAATGGGCAAGGCTCCAATTTAGGCTTTTTAAAAAACAAAATGGCCCTAACCATTTTGGCTCAGTGGATGGAGCGTCGGCGGATCATTATTTCAAGAGATCCTATGGAAACACTTTTTGTCAGGGTTGAGAAATACAGGTAAAGGAAGAGATGATGATCCTTCATTTTACAAGCCTCTTTTCTCACCAAGTAGAAAAGAAAAAGAACACACGCCATCAAAGTGCACCCTGGGACAAGATTTTGACAGAAAGGCTTGGATTAAAAGTGAAATGTACAATCACCCTACGCATGCATATTCATATGCTTGTCACAACATAAATGTATATAGGTAGCTATTTTCTAACCTATATAAATATAGGGTGCTTTGACAGATGTGACAGATATGTATACATATATATCTCTTGCTATCAGTGTTTTGAAAACTCATATGATTGATGCCTATTTGCTGCATGTCATTATTTTCTAATCCAAGTGTACCCGAAGAATCACCGTGTCTCATTTTTAAAATAAGCAAACCATTTTGCTTTCCTGTTAACCTCTGACAGTGCAAAGTAAAATGATTCATTAAATACATACTCTATGATTATTTATGAGATGCTAACTAGATGTGTGATGTGCTAATTATTAAGAAAATGCACATTTGGAGTATCTCCAGGTGTCTCTCTAATTCCCTGTTTTCCCCCCAGGTGTAGTTATTCTCCCTCTGGAAAATCATTAGGGTATTGTACCAATTCTTCAAAACATTAAAAGAAGTTTAAGAATCAAATGCAAAAAGCCAGTACACGTTTTAGTTAAAATACATGGTAGAAAGGATAAGAAAATAAAAAATAAAAGAGTGTTTAATGTGATGGGGAATTAAATGTTCATAACATGTTAGATTCAAGAATTTACTGTTCTTGCTGATAATAAATATGAGACATTGCCCAAAGGGGCAATATGGAGCAAGAGTTCTGTTAAGATTGTGCCAGAGAAACTGAAAGCCAAGGTTATGGGTAGGACATCCAGTAGCATTGTCCCCTGTTCCTTGAACTCTCGGAATATTTTTTGTGAAATCTTTCCAGAAAAACAGAACTAATCACTGCACCATCTAGGACTATCTATACAAACTTTTCTATTGCATTGATTTGATTGGTTAATAACCAATAGTTTGATTAAATCAATCCAGTGTTTGATAGTATTGACGGGTCAGTTCAGTAAACTGTTGAGCCATTTAGAGCATACATTTCCCTTGCAAAAAATTATCATAGTCAGATAGAGGCAAGAAAAATCTGGGATAGAAAAATATACCCTGGAAAATATTCATCATTGGCTTTAAACAGCAGCAAAATCTAGGAAGAAGTGAAGTGTTGTTGTTTTTTCAAACTTTTCATGCTTGGTTTCTCTTTTTTTAAAAAATATATTTTATTGATTTTTTACAGAGAGGAAGGGAGAGAGATAGATAGTTAGAAACATCGATGAGAGAGAAACATCTATCAGCTGCCTCCCGCACATCTCCCACTGGGGATGTGCCCGCAACCCAGGTACATGCCCTTGACTGGAATCGAACCCGGGACCTTTCGGTCCACAGGCCAACGCTCTATCCACTGAGCCAAACCGGTTTCGGCAGGTTTCTCTTTTTTCTTTCCCCTTGATGGTCTTCCATATGCTGCTATGATAGTTATTCAAAGTCTAACTCAGCTGAGAAATAACCATGGGAATGACTCTCAATTTTACCTAAGAGAAAATGGGCCCACCATGGGTAGTTATAGGGGAAACGAAGGTGAGGTGTAAACTAATAATCGAATGTTTGAAACACGTTAGCCAATGGAGGTCATGTAATGATTTTAAAAAGGAGAACACAAGGCTAGAACCAAGTAGAATAGATGGGAAAGTATTTGCAAGAGTAGGTGTTGGAGCACTGTGACTAACTCCCTGGGGAATGCTTGGTTTGTGTGAAAGATTGACAGTTGTAATTAGGCATGGACTCTGGGAGAAACATGGCAAGTTGTGGGAAACAGATACATGTACATAGCGGTGGAAAGAGTCACAGTTTGATAAACTTCATTGATCTCAGATACCAGCCAGATGGGTTGATAGCAATTCCCGGGTGGTTTTGGAGAACATGGATTCTGAGGTCAGAATGCTGAGGCCATACCACTATTTCCTACCCATGTTGCCTTGGGCATTTATTACACCTCGCTCTGCTTCCGTTTCCTCATTTGTCAAATGGAGACGATAACGGTATAATAATAATGCTTAATTCATCAAGATGTGGCAAAGGCTCTATTAGATTATGTTTGTAAAATCTGTGCACATGATCACAGTATGTGTCTAGAGCAGAAGCTGTTATGTTTCATCCATATACACTTGGCCCCTGCTGTTCTTGAACTCTCTGATGTGCAGGGCTCTCTGCAAAGGTCATTGTCCTAGGGAGAATGGTTGCCTCTGAAGAGCTGTCCTTGATAGGAATTTAAGATTAAATACCCCATTTCAGGTTTCCCTTGGGTCAGATGCTAAAAGGTTTCCCCAATGGAGCTGAACCTTAGTTTTCCGCAGCAATTACCTTCTCATTAATACACTCTATGTTGCCTTTCTGGCTCCCTGTATGCCTGTACACCCCCTTTCTAGTGTTTCCTGAGATTATTTCCCAAATAAACCACTTGTTCTTAAATATGTGTCTCGGGGTCTGATTTGGGACAGAACCCAAATTAAAACATTAGCTAAAAAATGTAAGCTATTATTATTGCTGTTAGACTAAATTCGATTTCTGCTGAATTACATTTTGTTTGTGTAAGTTACCTTGTAAATTTATGGCTCAGAGGAGGACATATTGTTTTTTCCTTCCTTCCCTTTGGGAGTCATGGAGAGATAATTATCTTTTCAATTTTTTATTAATATTTTGTATTATTGTCCTCATGCTCTCCTGGACTTTGTGATGTAGCTCAGAAGTAAACTGATTAGAGATGCTGGCTTCACATTTTCCAAGGAATTTTTCCTTGAATCATCTTTTCTTGTCTTAGCCTGAGATCCCAGGAAAGAAGGCTTTGGACTGTTCAGAAGGGTTGTTGGTTATTTAGCCACACAGATTGTACTTTTCCTTTCTGCATAACTCTATTCAGTATATTGGATCTCTTCAGTAGATTGAATTTGTTCATGAAATTTCCCCAAATTATTCAGACAGATAAGAGTCTTTATCGCATATAATGGGTATCTCTAGAGGTTCAATTAAAGCACATGGAGTAGGGAGTATGTCATGACTAGAAATCCAGGGATTACTATTTACCTGTTTCTTGTCTAAATAGGCAAATGGGTGAATGTCTAATGATGCTAACTAAAAACACTTTCGGCATCCCGAAGGGACCAGTTACTTTGACTAGGAGGTACTGACACAACAGAGAAGATTATATGGGAATTTGTCAGGAGGGGAAGATTGAGAAGTGAGAACTAAAGCATTATGGCATATACAAAGGCTGGGGTTTTGAAAGCTTGTGTAGAAGTCCAGTAAGGCTGGAATGCATGCTAATCTGTTGACTTAGACAGAGATCAGCCTGGAGAGATGAAGAAATGTGTCCTAAATTCATGTTAAGGCAGTGGATCTTGGTAGTTAACAAGAAACACTGGGGGCAATGCTCATTGCAGCAATATTCACAATAGCCCAGACATGGAAACTACCTAAGTACCATCTACAGAAGAATGGCTAAAGAAAATGTCACACACACACACACACACACACACACACACACACACACACACACAGGAATATTATTCAGCTATTAAAAAAGGAGGAAATACTGTCATTGGCGACAATATGGATGAACTCTGAGGGCATTGCGCTAAGTGAAATAAACCAGACAGTGAAAGACGAATACTATATGGTCTCATATATAGATCCTAAAATGTTCGGATGGGAATGAGGTATATTGAGGTGATATTGCTGAGCGTATATGTATATCCAGTTATAAGATGTGTGGGGATGCAACGTGCTTCATGGTGACTGTGGTTAACAATACCATGTTAGAGACTTGAAAGTTGCTGAAAGAGGGGATCTTGAATGTTCTCAGCACCACCACATGAACAAAGCAGTGACTGTATGAGGTGACCCATGTGTTAACGAACTTTATTGTGGCCATGATCTTACAATATGTACACGTATCACATTAGCATGTTGTGCGCCTTAAACATATACATGTTATATGTCCGTTATCGCTGAAGAAAACTGGAGCTTGTTAGAACACAGACTGTTGGACCCTCCCCCTGGATAATCTGATCCAGTGAATTGCAAATTCAAGTTTTTAACAAACCCCTAATGATACTGATGACCCTTGTCCAGAAAAATACTTGGAGGACCACTGTTCTAAAGAGATACTTTGCATTTTACCCTGAAGGTGTTGATATTGGCAGATGTTCACTTTAATCATGGCTCCAGAAGCACAGAGATAATTTCTAACCTCCCTTGGAATATTTCTTCAAGTTTTTGAAAGCTGCTTTCATAGGACAGCTCAGTCCACTTTCACCCAGACTAAATTTGGCTGGTTCCACTAAATGTTCTTAGAGCCCATGGCTCTCAGAACACACTATCCTGAGAATGCCCTAGTTTGTTTTAAAATATGACTAATTATAGTCACACACATACACACACACACACCCAACGTATCTTGCTATTTTACGTGTGAAATGGGCCAGGGAAGTTGGTAAAGGGAGAAAGCGTGCCTTTGGACAGACCATATGCTCTAACTGATGTTGCCTAAATGGGGATTATCTGATTTAGCAAGAACCACGTACAATGTCACCTCCAGCTTGTTTCCACAGAGGCCCCGGGATTTCCTCTTGTAGGAGAGTCCTTGGTGACAATGAGGTGAAAAAGTAGCTTTTCTCTTTATGATAACAAATGGTTTTGTTTACTTCTGTATTTCCAGAATCAACAGAAATGTTTAGCACAGAGAAGGGGCTCAAGAAATACTTGCTAAGTGAATTATTGAATATATGCCTCCTCTCACATGTTTGCAAATTTCAGCAGGGCATTTAAACAGTATATCAAAATTAGTATCATCTCCCCGTCACTAAGTGTTGCTATAAGAAACGGCTTCATCGAAATCTTCACTACCTCCTTCCCCTTTCTCAGCCTCCCACTCACACAGATGCTTCCCGTAGGTACATGAGAAGATTTCAGTCTCCACACTTCTTGGGTGATAACTTGAGAATCGTACAAATAATAGGATTTGGCAACCATCTCAACTATTCCGTTCAATACGATGAAACGTTGATGAGTGAAGCCTGGGACCTCACTTCCGTGTATCTTTATTCCAAGTTCTAAATATAGATCCGAAGTAAAATTTATGTGGTAACAATGTGGAAGGGGAGAAACCAGCCCTGTGTGTGTTTGTCTTGTCTTAGGAACACGGTATCATCACTTTTGTTTCTCCTAAGAATTTGTGGAGGAGGTATTTCTATTTCCACCATATTCATAAGGAAACTGAGGCTGAGAGACATTAGGTAGAATCGTCCATGCAGCTACGCAGTGGAGGATTTGAATGAAAAGAACAAGTAGGTGGAAGATGAATTTCTTTCACCAATGTCTTAATTGGTATGGATAGACCCTCTGACATACTATGAACAGTGACAAAAATAGGCACATGAAAGTATTAAGTGAATGAGTCTATCCATGGAAAACCCTCTATCTTTATTAAGAATACCCTATGAGTAGAGACAATTGTTAAGATTTGGGGGACAATACTTTTAATCCTTATTATAGGCTTGGCTCTTTCCTAGAGACTCAGGAAAGGAAGATGAGTAAAATTTGATCAAGTGGATGAATAGAGAGACCCTCACCATAAAAGAAATGAGATGTTGTAAATTTTTTTTAAAAAGCAGAAATGAAACTGCAAATGGTAGATGTTGAGGGGGGTGTAGTGGGAGAGGGAAAGAACCATTTATTTAATGCAAGTTATTCTCTATAGAAGAGAAATTCAAACTTTTAGAATCTATAGATAGAAATAAAGAAGACCATTGAAATTTTAAATCAGCAGAAAATATAGGGAAAAGAGTGAAGGCAAAGAATGATAATGAAAAATTTCTAGTGTTTGGTGTTTTCAGTCTAAATATGCAAACAATTCTAAGTATGATTAGAATAGTATTACTAACTAATTAGGGTCAGAAATTATCTGGTTGGATTTTTAAAATATATAATATGTTATGTTTGTAAGAGACACAGTATTGTGCATTCCACAGAAGATTAAGTAAAGGTTTGGAAAAAAACATTATCTGAATAAACGCTAAACAAAATAGCCACTGTGACAATCTTAATATCATAATGATTGAATTTTAGAAAAGAAACATATTACAGATAAAGGATATGAAACTGCTCACAAGTAAATTTGTAGTTAAATTGTTGAATATTTATAAAATAAAAATACTGTTCCTAGTTATAATAAAATATATCAACATGCATAATAACCCCATAAAATGCTGTGCATTATAAAAAAAGTAGCAAAATACTATGTACAGTATTATATAAACTTAAAGCAGTCAAAATACTGGTGAGATGTTTGTACATGCTTAAGAATGATAAACACTGTATTTAATACAGTGGCTTTTCTGCAGACAAGGACGCTGATAAAAATTTAATTACAAAAGATTCTAAAATACACTAATAAAATCTTAGCAACAAATAAAAAATGAAAGTCTAATAAAATGTTTAGAGATAGAGTAACAAAATTTATTGTAAGGTGTGATACCTTGTGTGTGTGTGTGCATGCCTGTGTGTGTGTGTGTAGGGTGGATGGTGTAAGGACAGGTTTGCTACTTGAATCCTCAGCATGTGTCTCGCTTGAGACCAGGACATCAACCCCTAATTAGCAATCCAGGCCACTAGGCAGAGGAATGAGGAAATCAATATGCGAGACTCCTTCCTTCAGAGGCTTCAGCTCTCAGAGGCAACGACTTGAGCTCTGCGCGCTTGTTCAGCCCTTTGCTAACCCTCCTTCCGCTCTGATTATTCTCAGCGGCCCCTTCCCATTAGTCACCCTTCTCAGGGAGCTCCCCAGCAATCACAGCCACCCAGCTCTGCCGGAAAAAGTCTGATTTCATGCAAATGTCGCCTCTCAGTCTGTAAAACCCAGAGAAGGGCTCTTGTTCAATACACGGGCCACAGGCAAACAGAGGGGTAGCCTTGTTTCTGTCAAAGGCAACTTTAGGAATGTACCCTCACCTCCAAAACCTTTTAGTCTTTAGAAAATTCCAGTTTAACGTTGGTACTCACTTTCTCACGTGGTTTATTTTTAGACCAGGGGCAGCTTTGTTCCAATGACATCAGGAGAGGGGCAAGATGCCATGTTAGAGAACGCTCAGACTTTGGCATCAAATCTGCCTTGAAGTCCTCCATGAGTCACTTGGCAATGGGCTTTTGGGAGATGACTTACCTCCCAAGATAAAGGCTCTTCAAGCCTTACTGGTCCTGCCCAGATGAACTTCGTTCCGCCACCTAGACACAAGCCAGCTCTCATTTTCTGCTTTCCAGACACAATCATTTACACTCCCAGTCAACATTTTATTTATTTAATTTTATCTTTTAATTACAGTTTACACTCAATAGTGTTTGAATTAGTTTCAGATGTATGGTATAGTGGTTAGATCATCATACACTTGATATAGTGTTTCCCCGATATTTTAGTACCCACCTGGCACCATCCATACTTATTAAAATATCATTAACTATCTTCCCTATGCTGTACTTTACATCCTTGTGACTGTTCTGTAAATGCCAATTTGTCCTTTTTAATCCCTTCAATTTTTTCACCCAGTCCTCCAAACCCCCTCCCTTCTTACAACCATCAGTCTGTTTGTTCTCTGGGTCTATGAGTCTGTTTCTGTTTTGCTTTTTTGTATTTTGTTCTTTAGATTCCACATATAAGTGAAATCATGTGGTAGTTGTCTTTCTCTGTCCGACATATCTCACTTAGCACAGTATCCTATAGCTCTTAACAGCCTGTTTTCTCATCATCCTACTGGAGTTATGGTGTGAGGGGAGGAAGACCACAGAGATATAGTGCATTATCAGATCAAGGATACATGCCATCAACATAGCTTATCACTGTTGATGCTAACACTGACCATCTGCCTGAGGTTTCCCTACTGTACAAGTTATTCTTTTTCTTCCCTTTTGTACAATACTTTTTAGAAGGAAGTCACTCTGTGCCCACAGTTAAAGGGTAGGGAGGGAAATTTCACCTACTTAAGGGCCAAATATATAAACTACTTGAAATTCTTACACTTGGAAGATTTGTCTCTTCCTTCTCATTTATTCAGTCATTTGTTTATATTGATCTGGACTCATGGATTTCTGTTCACTTTCACAATGGCTCTCTTTTTTTGTTTTACTTTTTCTTTTTTTAAAATTTTATTTTATTTATTTATTGTCTAAAGTTTTACATATGTCTCCGTTTCCCTCGATTGGCGCTCCCCCCCGCTCCCCCCCCCGCCATTCCCACCCCGGGAAAACCCCCACTACCCCAGTGTCTGTGTCCATTGGTTATGCTAATATGCATGTATACAAGTCCTCTGGTTGCTCTCTAACCCCTCAGCTCTATAGCTCAAAAGAGCTCAGGGGGACATCCTCATGTGTACTCAGGACTAACATCCCTGGTCCATGGTATTATAGCAACTCAACTCTGTTCAAGGTCACTATACTGGAACATATCAAGATATACTGGCCTGGCTTCATAAGATATGTATAATTCATCTCCCCCATACTAGACAGAGAAGTTTTATCCCCCTCTTTCCTTTTGCTCTGAATTTCTATTGCCACAGAACAAATTTCCCCCAAATCCAGTGGAACAGATCAACCATTTATTATGCTCCTGGATTCTATAAATTCCGATAGGCACAGCAGAAATGATTTTATTTCTGCTCCCCTTTATCTGTAACTTCAGCTAGAAGACTCAAAGGCGGGGGTGGGGGTAGGTGGGCTTGGAATCCACAGGTTGGAGTCAGCTGAGGCCTTGCTCACTGACATGTCCAATAGTTAATGCTGACTGTTGGGTAGAAACTGAGATGAATCCGCCATCCAGAACAATGGCATGGGACTTCTTCGTGTACCCTGGGTTCTGCAAGATGGTTATGAATGACAAAGATTAGCTTATTAGACAGGTGGAAATGGTGCCACCTTTTATAACCTAGCGAAGGTAGTCCCTTAGTTTCATTGATTCCCATGGTGCCCCGATTGTGGAGGTGATACACACATACCTAGAGGAGGGATAGGTTTCCCTTTTTGATGGCCACGGGAAGGTTCTGGAGAAACGTGTTGGATTCCTAATAGTTTTGCAGCCGTTTGGGAAAATAAAATAGGCTACTTTCTCTTAGGATCACTTGCTAAGACCTTGGGGATCACCGGATTCTGGATTTCTGAGTTTATGGTGGCTGTTAGACAAAAAAGTCTCCAATTGCTAAACTCTCATGGAACAATCAAACATTAAGTTTGGGTTCTTTTGTCTGATCACTCCCACCCTTTCCTAATCACGGCTCTTCCAGAATCTCATTCATATTTCCTTTCTGTCGCCCGTTTCCTTAGAGCCCCAGAGGGTTTGTTACCTAAGGACATCACTATGGCAAAAGGAAACCACAGCAGGCATTACCCATCATCTTTACAGAGGCGAATAATAAAAATGGGGAAATAGACTTTTTCAATTAGTTTTAATTGGAAGAATACCAACAACAGACAGAAAACAGATGTCTCTCACTGACCAGAGAAGCACATACACATGTTATATTGGAGAATGACAAGGAGAACCTAACTGACCTTCACCCAGAGAATCCTACGGTGAGCAAATTAACTTATTGGCAAGAAGAGGCAAGTTTTGATTCTGCATTCTTAATGGCTTTGTGAAACAAAATTGGAGTAAAACCTAACCTAGTTCATTCAGGCTAGTACATGACTGCCAGTGAAGGGATTAAAATGCAAATAGTTTGTTTCCTCCAAATCTCCAACAAACATAGCCCAATTAGGACTTAGTTCACACGGTTAGAAACATTAACAATAAACTGCTTATAGAAGAGAAGAGAAGTAGCACTTTGTTTATGGAACACACTTAGCTGTAGGAATATTACTCTTGCTTCACAAATCCTGGTTCCTTTGCTTCCTGCTGAAACTGAGAACACATGAAGAACCATTCATATCCACAGCGATGTTTGATCTCACTAATGTTCCTGTTAAAGTCACTTTTACTGTTAAGAATTTCCAAATGCTGAGTCTGCACACTGCTTGAATTAGCGCACGTGTGTGAATTGGAAATGAGTGGCGATGCTCAGTTTGCACATGAAAACTGTCCTTCTTAGTTTATATTTACCTACCAGCCTGGGATCACTTTGCTCTTCCCAGATATATTTATTCTTCATTTTTCTAAGAGTGCTGTGGATTTCTTCCAAGTGCTTATCAAAAGTTTCAATTATATATTTAGGTATAATTATTTCATAATTTGTTCTCCCAAAAGACTCAAGTCTTAACAACTCCACCACGTGATACACACAGACAGACAGACACATATGAGACTATATGTGTATAAATATACACACTCGTTATGTATAGAGGTGTATATACAAAACATAGTACATATGTGTATTTGTGTTATTTGTGTGGCATTCATGTGTGTAAGAGAGGAGAGAGAGAGAGAGAGAGAGAGAGAGAGAGAGAGAGAGAGAGAGAGAAAGCCAGTGAGGGGTCCTAAAAAATAAGTTTTGTTTTCTTTTGTAATTTATAGAAATCACTCACAATATAAGTATCTATGTTGCCAACAAATTATTTCAAATTTTTATTTCCAGAATATAACATATTCTTTGTTGCCTTTTTGGATTAAGATTCCTTTTCAATAAAATTTTATCTCAAAACCACTGTAAATGAAGATAACATATAATTACCATAGGTAATATGAGAAATGTCAACTTTTGGTTATAAATATTGTTGCAAAAATATTAGGCTAATTTTCATATAGTTGCATTGAGATTTTTTATTGGTATAATCTCTCAGATTATTCAACCAAAAATTTTATTTTGAAAATTCAGAAATTAATCATCTGGTATGTTTTATCTTATAGCACCAAACACCTTATTATTATCCAACTTTTCAATCAGGCATAGACTGCTTTGAACTGATTAAAATGATACTATCTAGTCTCAATTTTTTTTCAAATACAGCTGAAGTCCTCTGATATAGTATTGCGTTTTAACTACTATATGTACATATTTTAAAATATGCATAAGAAGTATCTAGTTAGGACTGAAAATACCTAGTTAAAACTTAAAATGCATTACAATTGGTATATGTATTCATATAGCATATTTTTAAAATATTTAACCCTGAAATGCTTTCATACATATGGAGCTTTTAGAAAGTTCTTCATCTGCTGAACATTTTCCATCCTCAAGGGATCGCTTTAATTTGACATATGTAGAAAGTTTAGTTTTATGACAGTGCCACAACACGAGCAATTTTATTGAAACAAAGCAAAGAACAGAAATATTCAATAATTATTTTATTGATGTGAAAGAATGAATTATTCATGGTTTCAGAGTATCTGTGAATAATTCTAATTACCTGCTTTTCAAGGACAGGAGGCCTACTAAAAGTACATTAACAATCTTGATTGAACACCTGCTATCCAGTAGTCTATGGCAGGCATCAGAATCGAGCCCACTCTGTGTGTGCACATGTTTGTGTATGTTTCTCATTTTTCTTGGTAATTATTATGGACTGTGCTTTTTTTTTTGGCCTCTGATATAATGTTTTGATAGTGGTGGAAATAGATCATTCAAGGGGAGAATGCCAAATTATTTCCAACTCGAGTTTATTATGCATTTTCTAGAGGCTCTTTTCATTTGTAGCTATAAGATTTATGTTGAAACATCATAAATGCTTCCTGAGGTTTCCTGGGATAGGGACCGTGCTTATATACTTCTGCATTCTTGTCAGTGACTAATGGATAAAAGCACTGACTTATGCCTGCTGCTAACCAGCTGTGTGAACCCAGACTTTTTGGACTCAGCACACCCATTCCTGGCTACACCTGCAGTTTGGTTGCTATTATAATATTAGTCGACCATTCACCTATTTAATTAATTCAAGAATTTGGGTGTCAAGCTTAAGGAAGAAGGAGACATCAGTGCAGCAGAAGCTCTAGCCAATTTTATTGTCTTTACCATTTTTAAATCAACTCTACTTCTTTCATATCTCTCTACTACTTGCTTAATTCATCAGCAATTTTGCCTGGAATTTCAGTGAAATTGCATCCAGCCTTTTTAATCATGTGTCTGCTCTACCACCTCTTTTGACAGCATTTTCCATGTTGTATTCAGGGTATAGCATTGGTGAATACCTTTAATATTGCATTGCTTTCTGAATCCTTCACATTACACAGCGCTGACTTGAGGAAAGTCTCTTCTTATGACTTACAATAGCTATAATTCTCTGACCTGCTCTTTTTCTACCTCTCCGCCTTATTTCTCACCATTTTTGTCCCTTAGATTATATGATCGCATATTTTTAAACATGTTTTAGTTTTCATAGTGCCATACTTTCTTTTAGGCACTAACACTTTTACATCTTTTATTGGGAATGACCTACTTCTCATTCTCCACTCACCTGGATGTCAAGCCTTGTCATTCAATGCTTGACTTATATGAATATATGTATATGTATATATATATATATATATATATATATATATATATATATAATTGATTTTTATTGAATAAGGGAGAGGGAGAGAGAGAGATAGAAACATCAATGATGAGAGAGAATCATTGATTGGTTGCCTCCTGCACGCCCCACACTGGGGATCGAGCCTGCAACCTGGGTGTGTGCCCTGGCTGGGATTCCAACTGTGACTTCCTGGTTCATGGGTCAATCGATGCCCAACCACTGAGCGACACCAGTTGGGCAATAATTTAAAAGTTCTGATCTCATTTTTCATGTCTTACAATGAAAAACTCTAAATAAAAATGTTCCAGTAAATCATGGCTTACCCATACATTAACATACTAAGCACATTTTAAAATGATGCTATGAATATTAGGTGTAGGGGAGGGCAGGGGGGAGGTCAATGGGGGAAAAAAGGAGATATATGCACTACTGTTTGCAATACCTTAAACAATAAAATAAAATAAAATAAAATAAAAATTCATAAATATATAATATTACTTTTAAAAACAATATAGATATATGTGCATACATTGAACAAAACATTATCAGAAAATGTTAATTATTATATCTTGGATGATGGGCTTATGGACAATTATTTTCCTTTTACTAATCTTTATAACTTCAATGTGGAATTTTTAGTAAATATTCTATATATGGTTTAGGGAAATATTTCATTAATTTAATTAAAAATTAAATTAAGGATTTTCAATTAAGATCTGAAAGCTTGAGGGCATGATAAGGAAAATTTATTGTTGTATGATTCTGATAGTCATAAAAATTAATATTAGCACAATTCTTAAGACTCATTATAGAAAAATATCTTTACCCATCTTATCATAATCACTGTAATTTCCTGGAATTATAAGCTATCTCATGAATGATTTGGCCCAAAGTTAAAACTCTTAGTCTTCAAGCTTCACAACAGTTAGTAATGAGTATCAAGAAGGTCAGGGGAAGTCAAGAAGATCTTCTAAGGAAAGTAATTAAAAACCCAGTTAATGAGCACATTTCTATTACAAAAACATGGGCTTTATTTGATCTCTTTGAAGCAGAAAAAACGAGTTAGAAATTGTGTTACTTATCACTCCAAATATCTAAAATATAACCTCTCTAGTGCTTGGGGGAGAGGAGATGGATAAAATATAATAATTGTTTACAAGTTGTTAGAGTTTTCCATTATCAACCTTTTTCTTTTAATAACTTTTTATTTATTTCATAGAGGGAGACAGAGATAGCAACATCAGTGATGAGAGAGCATAAGTGATAAGCTGCCTCCTGCACCCCCCACACTGGGGGTTGAGCCCAGAACCTGGGCATGTGCCCTGGCTGGGAATCGTACCATGACCTCCTGGTTCATAGGTCAACGCTCAACCATTGAGCAATGCTGGCCAGGCTCATTATCAACCTTTACAATAAAATATTTTCTCTGTAAAGACAATTCTAACTAAAACAAACTTTTAATTTCATTTTAAACATCTTATTTATGAAATATTTCAAATAAAAGTAAAAGTCTAATACTAGTGATGACCGATATGGAAATGTTATACAAGTCACGTAAGTTGCAAATTTTCTAGTAGTCACATTTTAAAAGCAAAAAAGAATCCCTTGAAATTATTTGAACACATAATATTTTATTAAATTCAATGTATTAAAATATCAATTTGACATGCAATCAATCTAAAATTGAGATAGTTTACAATTGTTTGTGGGTTTTTTTGGTACTAAGTCTTTGAAATCTGATGTGCATTTTATATATCGAACTCATCTCACTTTGGACTAGTCACATTCTTTTTTTTTTGTATTCAGTAGCCACTTGTGGCTCATGATTACCCTAGACAGCACAGAATCTATAATAATAACAGCATAATATGCTAATTAGACCGGACATCCTTCCGGATGACCTTCTGGATGAAGTTGGGGCTGTGAGGGAAGCCTGGGTTCCAGTGCCAGAGGGAAGCTGGTGCTGGCAGCCTGGGGAAGGAAGACCTACTCTTGCACGAATTTCGTGCATCGGGCCTCGAGTAATAATATAAATCACAATCATATGTCCATCACTTTGGTTTAAAATATTTTAATTATTTCAAGAAAAATATGTGGAGAGCAATGTTGCAAACTGCTAGCACATTACAGGTAAAAACGAAGCCCTACACCTGCTTCTGGCAGAAACGACAAATCGCATTTAAATCTCAGTCTCCCTGGAGTTAATCAGAACCTTGACATTCCTGTATCCCCTCATTCTTTTTATAATCAGGGTTTCTGTTTGCTTGTCTGTTTTTTTGTTTGTGTGTTTTTTAAAATATATTTTATCGATTTATTACAGAGAGGAAGGGAGAGGGATAGAGAGTTAGAGACATCGATGAGAGAGAAGCATCAATAAGCTGCCTCCTGCACACCTCCTTACTGGGGATGTGCCCGCAACCAAGGTATATGCCCTTGACCAGGATCGAACCTGGGACATTTCAGTTCACAGACCAACGCTCTATCCACTGAGCCAAACCGGTTAGGGCTACTTGTCTGTTTTAAATGATACAGACATTGTTGCGGCTCTTCCAGTAAGAATTATTGAAAGTACATTAAATATAAAGCTTAACTCTAGTTCTCTGTATCAGTAAGGGTCCCCAGCCCTATAAAAGTTGATCACATAGCCCGACCAGTGTGGCTCAGTGGGTAAGAGTTAACCCATGCACCAGGAGGACTCGGTTCGATTCCCAGTCAGGGTACATGCCCGGGTTGCAGGCTCGATCCCTAGTAGGGGGCATGCCAGAAGCAGCCGATCAATGTTTCTCTCTTATCCATGTTTCTGTCTCTCCCTTCTCCATCTGCCTTCCTCTAAATCAGTGGTTCTCAACCTTCCTTATGCCGCGACCCTTTAATACAATTCCTCATGTTGTGGTGACCCCCAACCATAAAATTATTTTCGTTGCTACTTCATAACTGTAATTTTGCTACTGTTATGAATTGTCATGAAAATATCTGATATGCAGGATGTATTTTCATTGTTACAAATTGAACATAATTAAACATAGTGATCCATCACAAAAACAATATGTAATTATATATGTGTTTTCTGATGGTCTTAGGCAACCCCCGTGAAAGGGTTCTTTGACCCCCAAAGGGTTCGCAATCCACAGGTTGAGAACCGCTGCTATAAATAAATAAATAAATAAATAAATAAATAAATGGCATGCTTTGAGAAAGCAAATATGGTATTGTTGTCATGTCTCCATGAGTGACACACAGGATGCAAGATCAAAGCAATGAATCATTTAATCAATAAAGCGGGCGACTGGGAGAGAGAAGTGGCTCCAAATCTCACAGTGCCCCCTTGGCCGAAACATCAGACTTATAGAGGCAAATATCACAAAGGTATTGATTACATCTCCAGGATTGGAATGAGGAACCTGGTTTGCAAAAAGCAGTTTGTTACAGAAACTAGATTGAACAAGTTAGTTATCTACAAAAATTAATTATTGTTTCAGGTCTTGGGACCACTGAGTCAACGGAAACACATTATCTAGAGCCACTGAGGCCATTTAAAGTAGTTGTGCTGTCCTGGTCTCCAGGTGCAGAGGAATGTGTTTTGAAAGACCAGTAAGACCACAATCAATGGGGTATTCAATCGAATGGGCTGATGTATATAAGTTCAGAAAATCAAAATAACTTCTCTATTATTTTAGCAAGCAGATAATTACAGAAGCCAGAACAGCAGGGTTAAAATATTAAACAGCAATTTTTACCTGAGATGAATGTGACTATGCTCCATTGCTTCAGTATACATTTCCACAGCAATGGCTGGCCTCTGAATAAACATATGAACAAATTCAAAGACCAGTAGGGAGTAGGTTACCAGCCTGGGACCTTCCTGTTGGCCTACACCTCGGACAGGCATGACATGCTATGGCTTTCTTACAAGGAGAGAGCAAACATTGCTGCTTCTATCCAAACCGCTCTTGCTCTGTTTATTTACATTCCTAGCTCTCCCGAGCCTCGCAGTGTTAATATCCACCACTGTGTTGCCACAGCCTGTAATTAGCCAGTTCATTTTGACACCTGATTGACATTTCCCAGTGGCTAGAACCACCACAAACACAGCAGGGTTGGGGAAAGTTGCCCTTCCTAGCCCTGCCTGGAGACAACACAATGTTCGCAAGGCTCCATAAGGATACAGTGTCTGTGCAAATCAGATAAAAGAGTCCCCTCTCTCCTGGTGAACCCAGCCCTGCTCCCCCTGCCGGCGTGTGGCAATCCTACAAGTCCCTGACCTTCCCTTGGTTCTCCTTGCTTTACAAGGTGAGTTTTGCCTTTCGGGAAAGATACTTGTTTGTAGATGAAGTTGCCATCAGTCCCACCCTGTTTCAGGCCAATTACTGCTCACATATGCATGTTTTTCTCCCCCCACCCCCTTAAACCATCTTCTCCCAAACTTGGTTTTCACATGTTCTCCTTTCCTGGGTTGCATTCTACTCTCTACAAAGTTCTCACCCTTGAATTTCTATGTGCCTTCGTCATTGGTTAGCCCGAAACGTTCCCTGTTGGTGTTTTAAGACAAGAACACAGCATAACCAGGTTGACCAAAATGCTCATAGTGTTTCTCTAGTTGGTGATTTTTTGTCTCTTTTTCTATGTTTCTGTCAGTGTTTCTACAATGAACATATATAAAGTAGATAATGAATTTGCAAAAACAACTTCAGTTTTTAAAAAATAGATACATAATTATTTTTTTTTTGAGTGGCTACTTGCTTTCTTCACACTCCAAATAAGAGCGATTGATTAGTTTGTTTTGTTATTCTTTCTTTCTTTCTTTCTTTCTTTCTTTCTTTCTTTCTTTCTTTCTTTCTTTCTTTCTTTCTTTCTTTCTTTCTTTCTTTCTTCCTTCCTTCCTTCCTTCCTTCCTTCCTTCCTTCCTTCCTTTCTTTCTTTCTCTTCTTCTCCTCCCACTCCCCCTCCCCTTCCCCCTCCTCCTCCATGATTTAGAGGCAGATGTACAATTGCTAAAGTTACACCTGTGCTCCCAGGTCCAATCCACCTGGACAGAGAATGAAGTGTGGTTTAATGGAGACACAGGAAAGGCGGTAAAGAAACAAATCATTATTTCCCAATGAGAGGGAAGGAAAAAGTCGCTGAAGTTGACAAGAGACCCCAGGTCCTCACACTCTGTGAAGGAAGCCCTTTGCTCCTCAGCACGTGTCCCTTCACCTTGGTGTTTGCCAGGCCACTCCAGTGAGCCGCAACCCTGGATTTCCGCATTCCCTTTCTTTTCTTTTCTTTTTAAATTTTATTTTATTGTTTAAAGTATTATACATAGTAGTTTCTTTCAAGACCTTCCTCTATCTGTCCTTGTCTCTCTGTCTCTCATTCTGCCTAACTTCTAAAATGTTGAAAACTCCTCAACAATTCTCTTTACAGGCGAATATGTTTGGGCACTTTTTATGAGAATATATTTTCAATTATGAAGCCAAATAGTTAATGTTTTTCTAATACCAAAACCCAAAAACAGTCAATTAAGAACTAAGGGAGGAACCCAGCCCGCGTGGCTCAGTGGTTGAGCGTTGACCTATGACCCAGGAGGTCACGGTTCAATGCCAGGTCAGGGCACATGCCTGGGTTTGTGGGCTCCGTCCCCAGTAGGGGTTCTGCAGGAGGCAGCCGATCAATGATTCTCTCTCATCATTGATGTTTCTATCTCTCTCCCCCTCTCTTTCTTTCTGAAATCAATAAAGATATATTTTTAAAAAAGAATGAAGGGAGGAGGAAGAGGAGGAGGAGGAGGAGGAGGAGGAGGAGGAGGAGGAGGAGGAGGAGGAGGAAATGGTTTTGTTTTGACTTTGGTAGAGGATATGTGTCTGCTGATGTAATTTGTCCATTATCTAAAGTAACACTCTGGTATTACATCAGACAAAGTTAAGTAAGGTAATTTTTTTAAAATTATAGTATTCTGTGTGTGTGTGTGTGGGGGGGGGATTAACTTGTTTTGTCTTAAGAACTGAATACTCTCTTCCCCCACCGACTCTTAAAAGTGGGAGATACTGAAGGGGAAAAGACAGAATCCCTAGAGAGGGGTCCCATCCCTTCATCAGAGCCAAATATGGGGGACCGATCCTAATTAATGCTTTTCCCGCTGGATTGAATGTAGCATGCATTGCTTCACCCAAGGCCTTCATGACACCTAACACTGTGTGGCCCTCTACCTCCGGACACCATTTGTGGAGTCCCTGTCTTTGGTGGGCTAACAGGGGGACTGAGATTCCTGAAGGACCCTACAGGACAGTGGAGACACAGCTATGCAAATATGCCCATCATATTAAACCCAGTGAGTGCCACGGGAGAGGAATGAATGGGGCACACTGGGAGTCTGGAGAATGGAAGTTACGGTTCTTTCCTTAATGCCACTTAAGAGCTTGGGGAGGGAGGGGGGATTAGACCCGTGAAAGCGCAATCAGCCTCTGCATCTTTTGTGCTGAGCTTATGCCTCGATGCCATTATTTCTTTGCGTCTTCGTCCAAAGGCTTGTGGCTAATTTATACGCTTGATCGAAAGGCAGCAAGAGCTTGCGCGTGCAGGCAGCGGATAAAAGCCCCGGTCTTGCCCAAAACAAAACAAAACACACCGAATCAAATGGCAAAGAGGAAGAAAGAAAAGAAGAAAGCAAACTTGAGCCCTACAGTAGACACAAAAGCTTAGCTCTGCAAGAATGCTAAGCCCTCTTTTATTTCTCTGCCACTGAATTTCAAATGAGATCCGAGGACCGCGAGTGGTAAGAGGAGTGAAGCAATTTCAAGTGACAGAGTTCAAAGGAGGTGGTTATGCATTTCTAAGTGGGCGCCGCATCTCCTTAGAGATATTTTGCACTTGGAAATAAAGAGTTCAGTGGAGACCATCGCCTTATTTTCTGGAGAAAACAGCCTATGCAAATGGACCATATCTTTTCCTGAAAGCCACGGTCATCGCCAGTCTAGGCTGCCTTCATTTGATATTCCACAAATATTTAGTAAATGCCTACAATGTGCTAGCAGCTAGGAAAGCCAAACATACTATTTCAGAGGAATCTGTGTGTGCTTTATACCCCCAAATGGTATGTGTTACTAAATATTTTTCAACTAGAGTCCAAAGTTGAAAAAGAAAAAAAAAAGAAATGCTGACTTTGGCTATAATTGGGGTGTGTGTGTGTGTGTGGGGGGAGAGTCAGATAAAAGAATAACCATATAACTTCATAAGCAATCATTTCTTACAAAACAATAATGACACTAGTGGAATTTATATTTATTGATAGAAGCCTGTCTAAAGGGAAACATGTGTTTTGGTTTTTGGTTTGGAGTTTCATTTGCAGATACTCCAGAAGAGATGTTCTCGAATATGGCTCGATGAACTATTTAATAAAAAAACCTGAGAGGTTTACACAAAAAAAACTATTCCATGGCTCTGGAAGTAAATATACAGAACTAACCTAAAACTAAGTTTTTTGTTCATATTCTCATAAAACATTTTTACCAGCTGCAGTTGTCCACTATATTTTGCTTTCATTTCATTTGTAAGATATTATGGAGAATAGTTGACGTAAGCATGATTCTCAATATTCTACATAAATACTTAGTTTGCAATGGTATGATATATACATCATTATTGCCAACTAGAATGGCTCCCTCTTTTGACTGATGAGGAAACCCTCAATTCTGCTTTGGGAAATCATCCCTACCTATTTCCCTTCCTATTCCCTGTCACATGATGTCCCTCCAAATGGTCCTTAGTAATTTATGTTGTTACAATTCCTGTCCTACCTCACTCCCTGCTGTGGTCATTGACTGTTAATTAGGATGTTTCATCCCCTGATAACAATGACTGTGTGAGAGATGAGCATATAATGGAGGGTGGAGCACTCACAGTGATGAATGATAACATGTGTTAGAGGGATACTAAGAAACAGAAACTTTCTCCCTGGCCAGTATGTTCAGTGGCTAGAGCTCAAGCCATGCACTGAAGAGCCACTGGTTGGAATCCCGGTCAAGGGCACATACCTGGGTTGCAGGATGGACCAGGGGCGCGTTCAGGAGGTAACCAATCAATATGTGACTTTCACATAGATGTTTCTCTCTTTCTAAAAAGTTATGGAAAATATCCTTGGGTGAGGGTTAACAAAACAAAAAAAGTAGCAAAAACCAGGTCTTTCAAGAATTGCAAACTCTAAGAACTAGTTAAGTCAAAAGCTGCCTATGAAGTATGGTACCTGCAACACGAATTTCTAGGATGGCAAAGCAGAGAGAGAGAGGATACTTGCCAGTGAATGAGAACATAATATGGGGACCCAGTTTTGCACCCTCACCTCTTCCCTCTGCTGGTCTTCAAGTTGGGTCTATTGTCAAGCATCTCCCAGCCCCCTTTCCTCGGTGGCGAAAGTCACTGTCACATGGCCACACCGTCGCGCTATTTTCTCAGCGACCCTTAAAGAGCTTGTGTCTTAACAGTTCCAAAGTGGGCCTCGGAATTAAATCGCATCTCTGTGCCTTGGGAATCACTTTCATTCCAGGGCCCGTCGCTGCGGCCAGAAGGCCGGATTCATGCGCAGATTAGTTACATTTGGATCCTGGGCTCAGTCCTGTTGCCGGGCTTGAGGTTGGGCTCATTCACACCATGTGGAGAGAGATCCGGGAAGTGGTGATTTCCCAAGGGAAAGAAGGCACCCTTCCCAGAAGCGACAAGCACAGTAAAATGGCAAAACAACAGAAGCCCATGCGAGCATCCAAAACTTGGAGAGAGAGAGAAGCTGAACTTTTGAACCCGATACCCTGGATTGAACTACATTTGAACCTGTTTAAGTATTTTTTTATATATATTTTATTGATTTATTACAGAGAGGAAGGGAGAGAGATAGAGAGCTAGAAACATCGATGAGAGAGAAATATCGATCAGCTGCCTCCTGCACATCTCCTACTGGGGATGTGCCCGCAACCCAGGTACATGCCCTTGTAGTCCACAGGCCTACGCTCTATCCACTGAGCCAAACCGGTTTCAGCCGAACCTGTTTAAGTATTATCGGTGAATTTCCTTTTGTTTGAACTGTTTTTTTTAAAAAAAAATATTTTATTGATTTTTTACAAAGAGGAAGGGAGAGGGATAGAGAGTTAGAAACATCAATGAGTGAGAAACATCAATCAGCTGCCTCCTGCACACTCCCTACTGGGGATGTGCCCGCAACCCAGGTACATGCCCTTGACCGGAAGCGAACCTGGGACCCTTCAGTCCGCAGGCGGAGGCTCTATCCGCTGAGCCAAACAGGCTACGGCTGAACTGGGTTTTGATGATTTCAAATTGAGGGCCCTGTTTGATACAGGGTTGAAAAGGAGACACCTACTGGGACATTTTCTGAGTGTTCGTTGCTCATCTAATAATGAAGATCTGAGCTCCAGTTAATCCTAGTTTTGGTATTTACTTGCTGAGTCAAGGTAAACGTTCATTATGCTCCTACCCTTCATTTCCTACTATTTTCTTAGCTAGTATACTACTATGTATTTTTCTTCTTTAATTCCATGCCCTTGTGTGGTTAACTCTTGTCTTTTACTTGGAAACGGTACCGGTGGATATCTTCTCCAGGGAATTAACATTTCCATCCCCTCTGACTCACTTGGAAGAACCATTTCAAGTCACATATTGAAAAATAGAGCTGGCGAAGGGAGCAAGAAGAGATGAAGGAAACACTTTATTACATCAGCGTTGCTAGTTGAAGTTATCCTATCTACTGTGTAGTCTTTTGTGGGTCTTAGATAGGCTTCCAAAGAAGAAGACACCAAGATGAGTTTTAGTGTGCAAAGGATTTGCTAAGAAAATGCTCCTTGCAAAAACAAGTAAGGAAAACGAAACAAAACAAAATAAAACAAAAGTAAGGACATGGATGAAGCAAGACAGGGAAAGGAAGGGAAGAAAGCAATTCAAGTAAAGTCCCAACCTCATCCCAATACTTTTCAGAAGTTTGAAAAGGTAACTTGCAGCTTAGGGTTAACCGAAATTGAGGAAAGAGAACTGGACTCAGATGCTTCTGTTCTGGTCATTGGCCAAGATCCCCTCCTTCCTGGGAGGGTATGTACACTTTCAGGCACTGCACTCTCTGTAGTTGAGAAAGATACAGTGACTCCGGTAGTTACAGGGCAACTCTGTGAGTAGTAACAGATGTAGCCATTAGAAGCAAAAGTACTCACAAGCCAGAGAATATACATAGAGGACAGAGACAGTAAATGAATGAATAAATAGTATTATGAGGTTATAAATGCTCTGGGAAAAAAAAAAAGGAAATGAGGAAGGCGTGAGTAAGGAGGGGCATTTTGAGAGGATATTAGGCTATGAAGAAGCACTCAGCCAGGAGAATGCTGTTGGGTACAAAAGGTCCCTAGTGAGAACCTAGACATTTTTGTCTACGAATATCTACAAGCAAAGTCATCAGGTTGAATTTTATTGTAGATTCCCTCCAGTAATAATTCCATTTTCACCCATTTGCTTACCTCATCTTCCAGTTGTCACATTTCAGATTCCTAAAACCTGGGTTTGACAAAGGCGTAGATACATGTTTAGATTTATTATGATTAATTATCAGCTAAAAGTGGTCTGTATGGCTGAAAGAGAGTTTTAGTATATTAATTTGTCTTAGAAAATTTAGAAAAGTGCAGCCACCACCCAACCAAAACTTTATCTGAGAGGTGACACAGTTGCCTTGATGTGTAATTCTGCCTGGTTACCATTTTTGTTCTTTTCACATAAAAGAAAATAACAATGTAAATGATTCTTTTCTCTGTTGATTTGAACAAAACCATTTGATGGATTTCATCCTGATCATCTTACTAGGGAAAATTAGAGGTTGACATCACTGCCTGTGGCAGTAAGACACCACCTTTACCTAATAAGACACCTTTGTGCAAACCAGATTTTACTAGCCTAAATTCTTGTGTTTGGAAAACAGACTTGAATTCAGCATAGGAAATTCAGAACTGGTCTCAGCTACTCTGGTCAGTCATTTTAACTCATATTAGAAAGAGTACAATGTTACAGGAGAGTCAAAACATAAATTATTCACTATGAAGCGCTTTGGCCCATGATTTAAATAACGCCTTTACCCAGAAAACTGAGAAAATACAAGCAAATGTAGCTCAGATTACAAGGATTTTGTAAAAAAAAAAACAAACAAAACTAGAATTATACCTGAAATCTTATCAGTACAGTGACTTGCTCTACAATGCCATACTTGGTCCAGAAATTTTGAGCATTGTGTTTTAAAAACATTAATAATCTTAATTCCACCTATTCAATTGCTACAGAATGTCAAGTGCCATGTGAGATCATTTCTACTTAATATTTCTGGTAATAATCAAAACTCTGCAAGATGACCAGAAGTATTAAGTATAAACCATCAGACATTCCAATCTTAGGTATGTACCCAAGAGAAATGAAAGCATGTCACGCAAAGATTTGTAGGTAAACGTCTATGGCAACTTCATTCATAATAGCTAGATCCTGAGGTAGGTGAAAAGAACATAAACATCCATCACCAAGTAAATGGAAAAATAAAATGAAGTCTATCCATACAGTGGAATATTGCTAACCAATAAAAAATGCAAATAGAAAACCGGAACTACTGACACAAAATAGCAATGGGTTTTTAAATCTTTATGCTGAGTGAAAGAAGCCAACACAAAATATCCTATTGACATGAAATTTGTCCTAATCTAGGGAATCAGACTGTAAACCATCAGCTACCTATTGCAGAGAGCAGAGGGGGGATGCATTTCAAAGACCATGAGGACCCTTTTTTCGTGATGGGAATAGTTCTGTATCTGATTTTGGTAGAGGTCTCACTGGAATATAAAAACGATTAAATCACTCCAAGTAATACACTTAAATGGATGCAATTTATTGTGTCTGAGTTATTTCTTGATAAAATAATGGAGGTAACAAAAAGATGAGGAAACCTAAGTTGAGAGAGGCACTTGTCTAAAATTATACAGCTACTAAGAAGCAAGGAAAGTTGCAGGATTCCTTTTAATTCTTTTCTGGTCCTAAATCTTGGGCTCTTTCCTCTCCATCAGATGTAGGGGGGGAAAAATCTTGTGGTTTTCTTCTTTACACTTCCAGGATTATAACCATAGCCTATGTTAGTGTTTATTTTGTTATTACTGTAATATTCAGAAGTATTCTAAGTTATAGATGGTGCTATAACTTTAAGTAGGAGATATAAAAAGAAGCTTTTATTTTGAAAACGTGACTGTGAGGTCTTGAAATTTTATGTGTGCATTTTTAGATGGCGCTACTTGGAGTGGGGCACATTATATAAATAAATTATGTGTTTTCCTTCCTATTTTCCTTCTAGAAATGTTGAATATGGTATATGTTTTTAGGATATTTAAATAGGTGGTTTGAAATTAAATGCATAGCGTTTCTGTTCAGTTGACTCAATGGTGACTAGAACATTCTTTGATCCCTTTGCAGTTCAAGGGCACCTGTAGAGATCAAAGTGCCCTTCTAGTCCTCTCCTATTAAACACATCCAGAAACTGAGACCACACAAATTTTGGCAACATCTGTGAGAACCTTAAATGAGAAAGTACTCCATAAAGTTTAAGTAACCAGTAAGTGAATGAATATGGAAAAAATATTCTTGAAGTTTTCTTTAACTATTAGGAAATTGTTAACTACTCACTATCATATAATTGGGAGGTGGTTTTTGAGACAACCTTTAGGCTTTTAATGTTTCCTTCCAATTTGCATTTATATTACATAGCTGAGATAATTCCATCACATTACATTTACATGGTGAAACAATGCATGGGTAACTTCAGTTTTCCTAGCAGGGCATTCTTGCAATTCTGGGTAACAGGGGATGGCTAAATAACATAGGATTGATAACCGCAGGTAAAAACATCGGAAAGAGTTGCGAATGGGATCAAATGGAAAGGCAGCACTGAGAACCCAAGCAAAGATGCGCCCCCACAATGACCTGTTTGCCACAGTGTACAATTCTATCATACTTTTTTTATTCCACTCAAATGTAAAGCAAAAAAAAACAAAACAAAAGTTGGCTACAAAAAAATAGATTTTTTTTAGTATTAACAAAACTATGTGCTGAATGTTATGCTTATCATACAAATGAATATTAAGGAATGGAGGCCCAGACTCCACAGAGGAATGACAAGTTTGCCGAAAACAAAAGTGATGTACACAGTTTTCGTGCAGGTGTGACTAACCCATGTAATAGCATCCACTTTTGTGCTCGCTTTGGCAGCACATATACTAAAATAGCATCCACTTTTTTCTCTTCAAAGGCTTTTAAATATACACCCCCCCCCACACACACACACGCCCAGTTTGGGATGCAGCCAGACCTCTTTCCCTTTTTCCATTGAGTACACCCATGGTTTTCACTTAATACAGGGACTTTTCAATAATATGTTAAAACTGTGGTCTGTCACTTTATCTTATTCAATTGTAAAGATAGTGAAGTATCATATTTAATATTACCGTCTCAAATGCTGACTCAATAGTAAAAATGATGATTCTGAGAACAGTTTTGTTTAGGCATGCTGACATTGCTAGAGATAGGGTGGAAATTAACAGAGGTCCCCTGCCCCTCATTTCCAAGCTTTTCAATTTCATTAATGTTTAGATTACCCTATTCTGTATGTATATCGGACTTAGAATGTCTTTGATGACAGTTACACATTTGGTACCTTAATTATACAGTGAAGTTTGTGTAAAAGAAACTTAGCAGCATTCAGTTAACATATCTACTGGCTGGAAAATACTTCATTGGAGCTGAGTAGTCTAGGATACATGTAGAGCTGCCCTCACAGCATCAATTAAGGATAACAGACAATTTAGCTTAAAAAAGAATAGTGAGCTTCCTGGTCATACTAGGACTAGAGGCCCAGCACACGAAATCGTACGCCATTAGGGCCCCTAGGCCTAGCCTGCGATCAGGGCCATGTTCTACCTGTTTTCCAGTCCCCAGTTCCGCCCTGCCACCACCACCAATGGATTGGAGCCTGAGGGTCAGGAGGAGGGATCAAGAGGTCTGCCTTCCACCTGCTCGCCAGTCCCCACCACACCACTCACCCCGGTTTCCCCATTAGCCACCCCCTGATCAATCGGAGCCTGAGGGCCGGGAGGAGGGACCAAGAGGTCTGCCTTCCGCCTGCTCGCCAGTCCTGCTGCCACTGATTGATCGGAGCCTGGTCACCCTGATTGGGGTGTTGGGAACAATCTGGCCCGGATCAGGCCAGTTCGCTGGCCACAGTGAGTGTCATAGCGATCGGTCATTAGGTCGTTATGGTTGTGATGGCGTTATGGTCTCTGGCTTTTTATATATATATATATAAATTAGTGTAGGTAACCAAAATATGGGAGACATTCTTTCTCATGTATGCAGTGCTAATATTAATGGTACCTATCCTCCTGAACTGTTGTGAGTTTGCCATGTTAGCCATGCCAAGGGCAATGGAATGTATTGTGATAGAAATAGTTTCCTCATTCTTATTTACTGCTGGTGCATTTACTGTTTTTACTGAAAACCTTTCTATTCTGCAACTATTCTTAGCATCACTAATGATAATAATATCTAATGTTTCTCTAATGCTTTGCAGTTTAAAATGTGCTTTAGATAGTCTTCAAGCCCTAAAGAATGTGGATATTAATTTTAGACTTGAAAATATTGAGGACTAGAGACAAAGATGCTTGATTTACCTAAGAATAAGTAACTACCTAATGGTGGATTTGCCTCTTCACACATAAAATCTCACTTCAAAGTGAATGTTGCACTCTCTACACAGTCGGACACCTGAATTTCAGCTCCAAACTATGCTGCTGCCTTGATTAGCATCAGATCTGGGACTCAAGTTCAGGTCTGACTGACAGTTACTGGCCTGGGACACTGCATTGAAATAAACACTCTAACATTACTTTCCACTTCTATAAAATTGGGACCATATAGTATCTATACCATATGCATGTCATAAGCATCACGTGAGCTAAAATATGTGCGCTTGGCAGGAATGCTGCCAGAACCCTTGATGCGACATCCCCTTATCCCTCTGAATTAAATTAAATTTAATTACAAGTGTCTATTTGCCAAGATTGGCACAAAACGTAATAGTAATGTTGTGGTCCCTTCTACCTTCCTAATAGAGTCTCTGGAAACTGAGTCATCCTTCTTTCTTGGCCCATGCCCAAATACTCTACCGCAAGATGGATATCTTTTCTGTATGTAACTCCCCTTTTTATCCAGAAAGATCAGAGGGACCCAATTCTCTAAAAGTCTGTGTAAAAGTGCACAGACATTTATGCAACACCAGCAGCCCCCACTACACACACACACACACACACACACACACACCTACTCACCATGAATCTATGGCCTGCAACCATGATATTAAACCTCATTCCAACAAGCATTTCTCTCCCGTCCGTGCCTGGAGAACACAGCCTCTATCCTTCCTTTCTTCCCACTTTAATCTCTCTTTGGATTTATTGTCGAGGCCACAGTCTGAAAGACCTGTGGGCCAGACACAGTATGATGCCTCATTTTCTTAGAGTCACAAAATGTTGGCTCCTGCTGTGATTAAAAATAATAATGCGTTCCCAATCATTAAAGGGCAGAAAATGTCACAATTTCACATTTCTTTTTGAAAACCCATGAGCTCTAGCATCACGAGGCTGGTTTCCTGGCAAGGCAACAAGTGACTGACGCTGAGTAATTTCTTCCACCTTCCAACTGCCAAAACCCCGCCATTGTCCTCTTGACACGGAGGCTGTAGTTCAGTGACTATCTATCAGCCTCATTCCCCAAGCGCATTTCTTAGAATTCTTTATGGCTCTTTTAACTCATTTGGCTTACCAGTCTATCCCCAGGGATCTGACTGTGAGTGCTGAAATTTATGAAAATAACACAATATAATACTGTCTCTTATTCCTTTGTATCACTCATCTCAGAATATAATCATCCTATATAATAAAGAGCTAATATGCTAATTAGACCAAATAGCAGAACGACCGTCCCACCGAGGCTGTGAGGGCTGGCTGAGGCTGCGAGGGGCTGCGAGGGCTGAGCTCCTTACACAAATTTTGTGCGTTGGGCTTCTAGTACACTTATAATTGTCATCCTCTCCTACCAGATCATAGTTTCCAAAAGTTGATATTCTGCCTTATTTTACTCACTATTTTGCTCCCGGGATGGTGACTGCAACATAGAAGGTTCTCAGTAACTATTTGAATGTATGAAGGAAATAAAACCCTGTAACTCTTCTTTGGAAGTCAGGACACAAATTGTTGACATCACTTGGCTCTGTAGTGTCAAAGAAATTAGCATAATATTTGAAATCAGGTTATCCTATACCAAAATGTACAATTCAATAAGTAACCCTGCCTCATATGCTACATTGATGCTATTTATAAATTTTGTTATCAGTATTATTATACAGAGTTTTCTATTAACTCATTATTTTATAGAGTTTTCTATTAACAGTATATGTGTTGAACCAACAATAATAAACTTCCCAAAAATAAAGACAATTTAACTGATTATTTGCTGTCAGAGAACTTGGGCCTTAATGTTTCCTTAGTCAGATCGGATCCCCATGTACCTCTCAAAGTATAAACATCTCACTTTTCTTGTGGAAATCTATCTAGTCTATAATAATAAAAGCATAATATGATAATTAGACAGGACAGCCGAACGACCTTCTGGACAGAAGCCAGGCAGCAGGGGCCAAGGCAAAGACAGTTAGGGGAGATCAGGCAGGCAGGTATGCAAGCAGTTAGGGGTGATCAGGCAGGCAGGAAGAGTGGTTAGGGGCGATGAGGCAGGCAGGCGAGTAGTTAGGGGCGATCAGGCAGGTAGGCGATTGGTTAGGGGCAATCAGGCAGGCAGGCAAGTGGATAGGGGTGATGAGGCAGGCAGGCAGAGGGGTTAGGGGCAATGAGGCAGGCATGCGAGTAGTTAGGGGCGATCAGGCAGGTAGGCGAGTGGTTAGCGGCAATCAGGCAGGCAGGCAAGTGGATAGGGGTGATGAGGCAGGCAGGCAGAGGAGTTAGGGGCGATGAGGCAGACAGGCGAGTGGTTAGAGGTGATGAGGCAGGCAGGCAGAGTGGTTATGGGCAATCAGGCAGGCAGGCAGGCCAGAGGTTAGGAGCCAGCAGTCCCAGATTGCAAGAGGAATGTCTGACTGCTGGTTTAGGCCCGATCCTGCAGGGATCCCTACGGGATCAGGCCTAAACCGTCAGTTAGACATCCCCCAAGGGGTCCCAGATTGCAAGGGGGTGTAGGCCGGGCTGAGGGACACCCCCTCCACCACCACCCCCACCCTGTGCAAGAATTTTGTACACTGGGTCTCTATTCTATATATATATAAAAGCCTAAGTGACTGTTCAACTGGTAGCTATGACATGCACTGACCACCAGGGGGCAGGCGCTCAACGCACAGGCATGGAAACATGGAACAGACTGATGAATCTCAGAGAGAAGGGGGGAGAGGGTGGGAAGAGATTAACCAAAGATCTTACATGCATACTAGAGGCCTGGTGCACAGATTCATGCACCAGTAGGGTCTCTCGGCCTGGCCTATAGGGATTGGGCTGAAACCAGCAGTCGAATATCCCCCAAGGGGTCCTGGATTGCAAGAGGGCACAGGCCAGGCTGTGAGAACCCACTGGTGCACAAATCTGTGCACCGGGTCTCTAGTATTAGAAAACAAAATGTTTCTAAGTGTATTTGGTATACAATCTTATATTGGTTATATCAGTTTCCATTGAACAGTATAGTGATCTGACATTTTTATACCTTACAAGGTGATCACCCAACCAATCTAGTAATCATCTGTCACCAGGTAAACTTATCACAATATTACTGACTCTATTCCCTTCCCCTTTTCACTCATCCCTCCATGCCGTCCCTTCTGCTAACCATCCCTTTGGTCCCTGTTTCTATGAGTTTGTTTTTCCCTCTTGTTTGTTTATATCCTTTTATTTTTAGATTCTACATATAAGTGAAACTGCACTGTTTTTGTCTTGCCCTGCCACATTTATTTCACTTAGCATAATACCTTCTAGAGCCATGTGTGTTGTCACAAATAGCAGTACTTTACACTTTGTATTGCCATGTAATATTCCATTGTATATATGTACCACGTTTTCCTTACTCATTCATCTATCAATAGACACCTAGGTTGCTTCCATATCTAGCTATAGTAAATAAAGCTAATGTGCACATATCTTTTGATTTAAAAAATAAAAAAAATTATAAAACAGCTCCAAGTTTAAGATAACTAATTAATCTAGTAGTAGTAACAGTGGTGATATTAATCATGATAACCATCACCATTATCATCATCATCAATGTTGAAATAAATTTCTAGGCCCAACACAGCCACGCATGCCGGGGGTGACATTTCAGCAAACCAAAACTCAGATAACTTTTGTGTCCCTTGTAAATCCTCTACTTGATCATAATAAGGCCACTGAATCCACTAAGCCATTATGAAATGCCAGGCCAACTCTGGGCTCTATACGTACTGTCTTATTTCTTATTCATTTTCTTTTTTAAAAAAAATACTATTTGTTGATCTTAGAGGAAGGGAGAGAGAGAGAGAGCATTGATGTGAGAGAAACAAGAATCAACTGCCTCTTGCACACACCCCGACTGGGGGTAGAACCTACAACCTGGGCATGTGCCCCAACAGGAATTGAACCCATTATCTTTGGTGTATGGGACGGTGCTCCAACCAACTGAGTCACGCTGGCCAGGGCTCTTTGTTTTTTTCTTATTCTTTATCGCATAAAAGCTTCCTGCCTTCGCCCTATTTTGAAGTTCTCTAGGCCCTTGGGGAAGGAGACCGTCCTCTTCAAGAAGTGTTACAGTAGTAATGTGCTGAAAGAAAAAAATATCTTTAATTAAAACGAACGTGGTCTACCAAAAATAGGTGATTTGGGCTATTGAAAAGTGGTTCTATACTTCTAGCTCCATGCACATTGGTTTCTTGCCATTTTTCGAATCTAAACAAAATTTGCCACTCCACCTTGATATTAATGAGCCATAGTCCCTGCTATTGAAGAGCTCATAACCTATAACAGTATAGATATAAATGACCACCCATAATACGACATGAGAGACAGTGTTGTACAGCTAGAAACAAAGGATTGTTGGGAACACCAAAACAATCCTGATGAATGCTAGCTACAGTTTTGGAAAAGATTTAGAGAAAATAAACATTACAGTTATACACACATAGACAGAATAACACCCCAAATATACAAATACGCATGTATTTGGCTATTTATAATTATCACATGCCATTGTGAAGCATAATATGTAAATGCCACATTTATTTTCACTATCTATGGCTGCACACTGGGTTGCTATGACAACATAGATTAATTAAGGGCCTTTCTGTTACAAATCTTCTCAGGACTTGGAAGCTGTACTCCTTCTCTACCTGTACATTTTAGTTTGAAAAATAAAATCACATAATGGGCTGAATTATTTGTACAGTCCTCTTTATCCTGTCCCAACTAAAATATCCTTTGGTTCTAAGAATCCCTTTTTTCCTGGGCATCATCTTCTTTCTCGTGGTATAGATCAGGATATTAAAGGATAAACAGGGACAAATGATGTATTTTTTATTCCTAATTTGTCAATACAAATTCTATGGTTATTGAGTCATTAAAGGAATGTAGAAATATTCATTTTTTCCTTCTTTGCAGCTATGATTATGTTAGTTTTTTGAATATTTTAATTGATTTTTAGAGAGAGGTAGGGAGAGGGAGAAAGGAACAGAAACATCCATGATGAGCATCATTGATCGGCCGCCCTCTGCACGCCCCATACTGGGGATCGAGCCTGAACCCCGGGCATGTGCCCTAACAGGGAATTGAACCAGGGTCTCCTAGTTCATGGGTTGACACTCAACCACGAGCCACACTGGCTGGGCTGATTATGTTAGTTTGAATTAAAGAAGGAAGAGTATAAAAATTGCCCATCAGGGAATCAGTGCTTCCAATGTTAATATTGCCCAGGAAATAGTAACATTGGGGAATATTCCCCAATGAATTTGAGGTCTTTGTAAAGATTACATTGGATTTTGAAGTCAGAGACCTCTAGTGCGTCATTCACAATGCCTACCCGCCTGTCATCATCCCTGACACTTCATTATAGTAGGGGAGTGCCTACTCATTTAGCGAACTAGCATAGGACAGTTTCATAACGAATGCGGGCCTCATCATCAGTACTTTCAAAGAACCATTTGAAGCGACATTGTCCCCACAGAGGTAGTTGGCTGGGAATATGCCGTGAATGCCCAATAATTCTCCAGCCTGCATGCTCAATTATGAGCAAGAGTACACACTCCCTCCTCCATATATATAACCTTATGTGTACTCATGCACAAGCAGGTTTCTCTTGGCTGTAAAAGCAATTTCTGAATAAGAGTTATTTCTGATTATGACCCTACAGGTCATCATCAGTTTCTGCTTATCACCAAACCAGTATTTATCCCTACTGTTCTCCTTTGGAGCTACTACTCAGTATATTGGGGAGCATGGTAGGGTCCTTGTTTTCAAAGGGTTTGTGGTTTGTGGTTTTTTTTTTTTAGTTTGGGTTGCCTTGAAGGTAGAACCTGAGATATAGACCTGGACATTGGGACTTTATTCAGAGATAATCCAAAAATGCAAAAGGAGAAGTAGGATAGTGATGCGAGACAGAAAGGTAATAAAGGGGGAATATTGAACTGGTTACTGCAGTGGGTTTCTGGAGCCCAGTCCCATTGAGCATCTGAAATGCATGGTGGTGCCCTGGCCAGTGTCGCTCAGTTGGTTGGGTGTTGTCCTGTGCACCAAAAGTTGCCAGTTTGATTCCTGGTCCCCAGTAGGAATCAATGTTTCTCTCTCTCCCTCGCCCTTTCTCTCTCTCTAAAAATCAATAAAAATATTTAAAAATAAATATATAAAATGGACGGTGAAATTGTCCTTCCAAAGCATAGGAAGATGCAATGCATACACTTGGATTCCTGTCCCTGATAGTTGGCCACATAGATTTTTATGGTAAATGACCTTGAAAGGACAACATATGCCAGTGGTTCTCAACCTTCCTAAGGCCACAACCCTTTAATACAGTTCCTCATGTTGTGGTGACCCCCAACCATAAAAGTATTTCCGTTGCTACTTCATAACTGTAATTTTGCTACTGTTATGAGTCGTAATGTAAATATCTGATATGCTATATGTGTTTTCCCATGGTCGTGACCCACAGGTTGAGAACTACTGACATACGCGGATGCATTGAATACAGAAAGACCTGATAATAATCCTCTTCATTCTGATATTTTCCTCTTTCTTAACGACTCTTTGTGTGTTTTTTTTCCTCTATTTCACTTTTATGAGGAGATATTTGGTTCTTCTAAGATTCTGCTACTCTTCTCTCTAGTGTACACCCCAGCCAGCACAACTAAGGTCTGGTAGCTGGCAAGAGGTTACATAATTCTATCTCCTTAGTATTGTGTGAAGAGGGAAGACCGTTATTCTTTGTCATTCAGTTGTTTTGTTTTATTTTAGTAGCATACACACAAGTGCATGTGCATGCATGTGCGCGCACACACACACACACACACACAGAGCTTTGTGATCAATGTCAAGAAGTCTACATGTCCTGTGAGGTTCACAATGAATTGCTTGCTCACTGACCAAACATGGGAGGATTCCAGCAAAATCCTCTCTGCTGGAGGAATTCTAATTCAAATGTTTGTCATGCTATATCTTAGGAGTTGAGAATAATCTTTCAGATGGTCAGATACCTTCCATACTGGATTTTGTATATTTTTAAATATCCCAGGATATCAAAGAATAAGTTACTTTTTAAGAACAATAAATACTTTTTTTGTAGTTTTTTAAATGAGCTTAACATGAGTGTAGTCCAAAAGGCTGTTGAAGTAGAGTTAAAATTGATAGTGGAGATTTCAAATAGATCTCTTTCTTGACCTATTAGTTTAGTGATAAAGGAAAAAGTAAGTTGCTAATAAATTCTAAATAATTGCAAGATATAAGTTATAATGGTTCGTAGGACAATGTGATGTGGAGTAGACAATTGCATTTAAAGTAAAATAGAAAGACTCAGTCTTGTGTTACCCATTGCTCTGTGGCCTTTTTAAATCATTTTACCTACTTAACCTGGAGATAATACTTATTTTACACAACTGTGCAATGCGCAGATAGGAAAATTAAAACAATAAAAAACTGACCTCCATGAATGCCAACACTTAATCCATGTCTCATAACAGACACTCAAAATATATTAATGCCCCCTTGTTTTCAAAAGGTTTGCTTTTAAAGACCCAAAGTTTAAAAACCTTATTCTCATAATAATAAAATGTAACATTTGTCTTCTGCACTGGATTATATGGTAACGCCTAATTGCTCTACGCGGAAAGGACAGAATGAAAGGCCAATGCACCTGAGAGACCGCAGTCTATTATTCTGAGCATTTCGGGGAAAAAGGCATTTAGTTCCCTGAGAAGCCATGACTTTTAGAAATAAAGACTAGCCATGGGGTGCCATGCCTACGGAACTGATGGATGACCAAGCTGGGCCCTACAAATCTGAAGTAAAAAGTCAGAAACCTCATTTCAGAGGGAAGTTCTGGAAATATCTGGAGCCAAATCAGACCCATTTGAAAAGCAATGTCGCCTCCCAAGCTGATGATCTCAGCTATGACCACACTGTGTCTCTCCGAATCTCCTGTCTTCAAAATAATTGACCCAGTACATACACTGCATTGGAGGTAGATTTCATCATTCCCAGGAGCTCTGCCCTTTCCCCGAAAGCTCTTCTTTTGGGGAGGGGAGGATCCTAATATGACAAAAGTCCAGTCCGATTTAGTTGCATATCCTCGCTGGTCCAGAGTTTTGAATGGCATGCTCTGATTTTATTATTATTATTATTATTTTAATATACTTTTATTGATTTCAGAGAGGAAGGAAGTGGAAGAAAGAGATGGAAACATAAGTGATGAGAGAGAATCATTGATAGGCTGCCTCCTGCATGATCCACACTGGGGATCGAGCCTGCAACCCAGGCATGTGCCCAGATCGGGAACTGAACTGTGACCTCCTGGTTCATAGGTCAATGCTCAACTACTGAGCCATGCCAGATGGGTTATTATTATTATTTTTAATGAAAGAAATCACGCATCTTCATCTAAAGGTCAGATCTGGCTTTCATCAATATCTGAGTGATGTTTATGGTATTTATGTGCATTCGCAAGCAGGACTGAACCCAAAGGGCCCAGCTGACACCAAGATTGCTGGCCCCGGACTGGACTCAGAACCACGCTGCCCCCTTTCCTACCCAAGAAATTGCCCACACTTTCTTTTAAAATCTAAAAAATTAAAAGCTTATATCACACCCCTTCACTGAGACAATGTAATTATTGGCCTGCCTTCTGAAGAAGTGTGGTGCTAAGGTTTCCAAGGGCCTTTACATCCCCTTTTTAAAAAATTTACTTGGGGTGGTTTTTTTCATTGTTATTGAATTTATTGGGGTGACACGAGTTAACAGAATTATGTAGGTTTTAGGTGTAGAATTCCATAATACTACACCTTTTAAAGAAGGAGGCTCCCTCACTTATTCCAATGTGATGTGTGTTCCTGCTTATGCAGTGAAATGATTACTTCTGACCTTGTATTTTTTTAATTTTAATTTTCTCTCCATTTCAATAAATAAACCCCAAAGCAATCTTCAGTGGGATTTAATGTAAACAGAGAAACCAAACGCTCATGCCCTTGTAGGGAGACTTTTGTGTTGGAGTTTGCAACTTCAGTCACTGGCAATGTTTTCTGCCTTCCATTCTGCATTTGAAAGTTACCCCTCAGTCCACGGTGATCCGAATCACGACACAGATGTTGGGCTCAGACAGATACCTGTTCTGCCATCATCAGTAAATAAGAAATAAATTTTAAAAAATAGATGAAAGTTAAAGAATTCCCAGTCTGAGGATGTAGTCTCCAATCACTAAAGGTACCAATGCCAACATGGTATGCAGATTGTGGCTGAAGGAGAGAACTTCTCGGCATGGCTGGTGTTGCAAGAACAAAAGGAGTTTCTCCTGTGGCTACTTGTGTAGGAAGACTCACATTCCATTTCAATTTTTCCTACAAATCTCCAGTCCCATGATTTTAGACTGAATTCCAGAAGACACACACACACATGCACACACACACACACACACACACACGCCTACATTGTCTTTGTCAATTAGCAGAGTGGTCATTTATTACATGTAGAGCTCTTTGTACAGCAGGTACATGATGCCTGTTCCATATTCTTTCTGTTGTTGGTGGTGGGTTTTTGTTGTTGTTGTTGTTTTCTGTGAAAGGGAGGGTGTTCTGTATTCTTGATCAGTAGATACCATTTGTCCTTAATTTCAGGCACTATCCATTCTCCATAGGCATTATGTTAGATCCAATTTTGAAAAAAATTGGGGAAACACCTCCATCATGCACTTTGAAGTAAGCAGCAATGTGATAGAGATGCCTAGACTATAAAATCATAAAAATAGACCAGAAAACAACCAAACAAACCCCTTTTTATCTTATCATATCTCTCCCAGTGATGCTTATAGTATCCAGAACACTTTATATACTACAAACTTACTGTAGGAATTTAAATGGATTTGAATGCTAATTCTGCACAGATGAGCTGTATGGCTTGGAATTAAAATCTTAGAGACATAACTTCCTTCTAGGTTAAGAGGTGTTGATGTCACCTATTTCATAAAATGGTGTTATAATCATTTTATGTAAATTGCCTAACCATACTGAAGGATTCAAGTGGTCAATAAACTTTAGTCAACTTTCTTGTCACTTCGGCATTTGGAAAAGGTTTGACTTTGTAAACAAAGGCTGTAGCAAAAGTGACATTTCAGGTCAATCCCAGAAATAGCATCTCCCTTTTAAATCAAGATAAATGATAACAGACTTTGGTTGTTTTATTGGCTGTCCCCAGCTCACATAGCAAATGCTTCTGAGTCCACAACTGAGCAGGGGTATGCCTTTGTATGGTAAAGGATAAAAATAAATGTGTTCGCTGGTCTATGTCCCTCCCCACTGAGAAGGACAAATGATTTTCCTGGACAATGTTAGTCCAATATCCAATATAAAGTTAAATTAACTTGTGCAGGTCACAGTGATGGAATAGAGCGCCACTGTTACTTGCCTTTAAAGGAATTTGAGTATCATGCCAATGAAACGACATCTAACAGCTAAAGGATGAGCAGTTATAAGACTATTCTCAGTTCTTAACTCTTGAGTAACTTGATTTTTTAATGATGATTGACATTCTAACAGAAAACCAATGATTAACACGAAAAACACACATTCATGATGTATGTATGTGTGTATACTGTATATACATATATGTATATATATGTAAACTGTGATATATATACATATATGTGCATATTTGTATGTATATCTACATCTATGTGTGTATGTATACATATATATGTGTGTATATATATTTACATATCTTTTCATTTTTCATACTGAAATATTAGATGAAACCTAACTGTTTTTACATTGAAGGAACGGTTATCAGTCATGTCATGACCCATACACTTAGTTGAATGTGATGCATACATTAAGAATAACACCAATCAAAAAGGGTATATGCACCCCTATGTTCATAGCAGCACAATTTACAATAGTGAAGATTTGGAAACAGCCTAAGTGCCCATCAGCAGATGAGTGGATTAGAAAACTGTGGTATATCTACACAACAGAATACTAGCTAATCTAATAAAAGACTAACATGCAAATTGACCATACCTTTGCTACACCTTAAGCCACACCCACCAGCCAATAAGAGTGACTATATGCCAATTAACCCAACCAAGGTGGTGGCTAGCAGCCACAGAACTGAAGCGAGCAGGAGGCTTGGTTGCTCCAGTGATGGAGGAAGCCAAGCTTCCCGGCCAGCTCTGAGCTCCACTGAAGGCAACACAGTTTCAATTATAGAAGATAAATAAATCCCAGAATAAAAAAATAAAAGAAAAAAGGGAGAGGCTGGGAGCTTAGGTCGCAGGGGGGCTTGGCCAGCCTGCAAACAGCCATCAGCCCCTCACCCAGGCTGACCAGGCACCCCAGTGGGGGCCCCAACCCTGAATGGGGTGTGACTAGCTGCAAACAGCCATCAGCCTCTCACTCAGGCTGGCCAGGCACCTCAGTGGGGACCTCCACCCTGAAGGGGGTGTGACCAGCCTGCAAACACCCATCAGCCCCTCACCCAGGCTGGCCAGGCACCCAAGTGGGACCCCCATCATGATCCTGGACACCCTTCAGGGCAAACCAGCCGGCCCCCACCCATGCATCAGACCTCTATGCTATATAATAAAAGGGTAATATGCAAACTGACCCTAACAGCAGAACGACTGGGAATGACTGGTCACTATGACACACACTGACCACCAGGGGGCAGACTCTCAGTGCAGGAGCTGCCCCCTGGTGGTCAGTGCACTCCCACAGAGGGAGCTCTGCTCAGCCACAAGCCAGGCTGCCAGTACAGTGGTGGTGGTAGGAGCCTCTCCTGCCTCCTCAGCAGTGCTAAGGATGTCCGAATGCAGCTTAGGCCTGCTCCCCACTGGCAAGTGGACATCCCCTGAGGGCTCCCGGGCTGCCAGAGTGATGTCTGACTGCCACCTTAGGCCTAATTCCCCAGGGAGTGGGTCTAAACCAGCAGGTGGTCATCCCCCAAGGGGTCCCAGACTGCGAGATGACACAGGCCAGGCTGAGGGACTCCCCCCCGCCCCCCCAGTGCACAAATTTTTGTGCACCGGGCCTCTAGTGCTGCTATAAAAAGGAAGGAACTCCTACCATTTGCAACAGCATGGATGGATCTGGAGAACATCATGCTAAGCGAAATAAGTCAGTCAGAGAAAGATAAGTATCACATGATCTCACTCATTTGCTGATTATAATGAACATAAACTGATGAAAAAATAGATCCAGAGACAGAGAAGCATTGATCAGATGCTCAAACCTCAGAGGGAAGGTAGGGGAGGGTTGGGGGTAAGGGGTAGAGGTCAACCAAAGGACTTGTATGTATGCATAAAAGCATAACCAATGGACACAGACATCTGGGGAGTGAGGGCATGAATGGGGTTAAGGACACATAGGTAATACCTTAATCAATAATAAAAAAAGAATAATAACAATCAAGTACCTCTAGCAACATTGGAACTGCATAAGAGAAAATACTAAATGAAAAAGTCATGTTAAAAATATTTTCCTCATAAGCATAGCCATGTGAAAAAAACACACAGAAAATCTGGAAGATAATATGCAAAATTAATAACAGCTCAGGTGGAATGATTGCTGTGTTCTTCATGTCATTATTATGCTGTATTGCTTTTAGGATTCAGGATTCAGGATTACTGTCACAGTCAACCCTCCAAAGAATGAACCACTTTCTTTAAAACCAATCCCTGCGGTGTAAATCCATGTGTTTTACAAGGACATTCATCACAGTGGTTTTTTTGTACTAAAGAAAAAGTGGGAACAATCTTAAATTCCCAGCAATATCTTATTAGTTTAACAAATCAGTACAGATTCAACACAAGAAATACTATGCAGACGTTGCAATGCATGTTTTCAAAGATTATATAATTACATTAGGAAAGGGAAGTCAGATAAAAGGCTGGTGTGGAGTTATAGAATGCCCCTTTCTGGGTACATTGACTGAATAATCACTGGGCGTATGTAACATATACCAAAGTATTAGCAATAGTGATCCAAGGGCAGTTTATATTGTTCTTTATTCATTTCCATATTAAGCTGTCTTTACAATAAGGATTTCAATCCCATCTACACTAATAAAAGACAAGGATGCTAATTGACCATACCTTTGCTATGCTCATCAGCTAATTAGAAGAGTATGCAAATTAACCCAACAAAGATGGCCATTAAATTTGCATACTGCAGGCAGATCTTGCTGCAACGCCCAGCCCATGGCAGGCCACAGCAAGATCCCAAGCCGCCGCCTGCCCCAGCGCGGGATCCGGGCCTGCCATTTGCAACTGGGGGAGACAGGGCAGGCACCGGGGGATCGGGCGTGCCATCTGCCACCAGGGGAACAAGCCTAAGCCAGCAGGTGGTTATCTCCTGAGGGGTCCCAGACTATGAGAGGGCACAGGTTGGGCTGAAGGCCCCCCCCCCCAAGTGCACAAATTTTTGTGCACCGTGCTTCTAGTTTACGATAATAGCAGGAGGAGGCACTCTGGGGAAAGCTTACACACTTCAGTAATGGCTCTCTGAGGTTAGGCCAATGGGTATTACAATAACTTCCTCACCTCTGACTCGTGATTCTTTTATCGTCCATTCAGTGGCTCCTATTGTGGCAGGTATATAGCGGATGCCAAGAATCCTTGCCTTTCGGTTGATTCTTAAGTAACTCAAGGGAAGAAATGTCAGTCTCTTAGAAATAGCATCCCCAAGTCTTTGTAAAATTATTTTTATTAAGGTGCTCCCAACACATTTATCTGACTGCATCTTCCCCATCTATTTCTTATGTGTCCAAGTTCACTCCCAGGGAAGGTCACCCCCTGTAACGTAGGATGCATTGAGTGACTACTTCATCGTCACTGGAGTGCCGTATCCCAAGCTCTGTGAGGTGGCCTTTCATCCACATAAGGAGGTGGAGGGAGGGGCCAGAGGAGGTGTGGCTAGTCAGTTTTGCTACAAAGGAGCCGCCAAAGGAGGGGATCCCACTGGGTGGGGCTGAATCACCCTCAGGTGAGGAACAATCTACTGAAATACACTGAAGGCCTAGTGATCACGACATTAAGCAAATTGAAGGAGGAATACATGATGTGTCTAGTATAGTAGAGAAGGTCTGGCCATGCCTTGAAGAGGGGTTTTCTGGGGTTAGGTTCTCCTAGAAGCAGACTGAGGGATAAATATTCCAGTGCATTTGGGAGGTGGTCACAAGGAGCACCTATGGGAGACATGAGAAATGAGACAGGAGAATAAAATCCATAAGGGGTGCAGCCCTGGCTGGTTTTGCTCAGTGGTTAGAGTGTCAAACCCTTCCCCCCACCCGCCCCTGCCCCCCCCTCCACACACACACACCAAAGAGTTGTGGTTTGATTCCCAATCAGGGACACGTACCTTGGTTGCCTGTTTATTCCCCTCCCAGCTCGGGGCACATGCAGGAGGCAACCAATCGATGTTTCTCTCTTATATCCATGTTCCTCTTTTTTCAACCTCCCTCCCACTCTCTCTAAAAATCAATGGAAAAAAATATCCTTGGGTGAGGATAAAACAAAAAAAAAAAAATGTAGATCCATAAGGGATGCATTATTTCTGTTGGCAAGTAGGGCTCTTTAGCTACACTGTTATGCATCTAGGAGATTGTGATTGATGGAGATTTGTTCCCTGGCACTTCCCCACTTTGCAGTCCAAAGCCATTGAGAGAGCATTACAGTACTGCTGCATCTTGAGGGCATGTGATGCATACCATGTGATGCATACCATGTGATGCTCCAAGGAGACCCGGAAACAAGGGTCAAGAGATGCTAATCAAATTGTGATAGATCTTCCAAATCCAGTGGAAGCATGTGGGGAACGTAATAAAATCCTTTTTAAGATATTTTTTATTGATTTCAGAGAGGAAGAGAGAGGGAGAGAGAGAGAGAGAGAGAGACATCAATGATGAGAGAGAATCATTGACTGGCTGCCTCCTACACGCCCCCTACTGGGGATCGAGCCTGCAACCTGAACATGTGCCCTTGACTAGAACTGAACCTGGGACCTTTCAGTCCTCAGGCCAATGCTCTATTCACTGAGCCAAACCAGCTAGGGATAAGTTCTTGAATAGTATATCATAAAGATTAATCTGAAGACCATATCCGGAATGGATAGCTGATGAAAATACTAGTATAAACTAAGATAGGCCATCTATCTCTATCTCTATCTCTATTTCTATCTCTATTTCTATCTCTATCTCTATCTCTATCTCTATCTCTATCTCTATCTCTATCTCTATCTCTATCTCTATCATCTCTATCTATATCATCTATATAAAAGCTTAAGCGACCAGCCCACTGGCCAGTAGCTATGACATGCACTGACCACCAGGGGAAAACACTCAATGCAGGAGCTGCTGAGCTGCAGTGCGGTTCTTGGGTGACGCACCCAGAACCAGAGAGGAGGGAGCCCAATTCTGGGGTGCATCACCCAAGAACCGCCCTCTAGCAATCCAGGGCCCCTCAGGGGATGTCAGAGAGCCCATTTCAGCTCGATCCCTTCAGGCCAGGCTGAGGGACCCCACCAGTGCATGAATCCATGCACCAGGGCTCTAGTCTAGAAATAAAGGCAAAAATTTAGATGTCTCATTGCCCATATAGAGTAAGTACTTCCTGCTTCTTTAGAAAAAAATCAGAATTTTAAAACTCTCACAGCAAACAAAAATTTTCTTTAGGATAGGATTAGCAGGAGAAATAAATCTGTTTTTAAAATATATATGTTTTTATTGATTTTAGAGAGGAAGGGAGAGGGAGAGATAGAAACATCAATGATGATAGAGAATCATTGCTTCCCGCACGCCCCCTACTGGGCATTGAGCCCACCACCGAGGCATGTGCCCTGACCAGGAATTGAAATGAGATGTCCTGGTTCCTAAGTAGATTCTCAACCAGTAAGTCGCACTGGCTGGGTGATATAATTCTGTTTAATTCTGAATTACACTGAAAATTTATATTTTAAAACTCTTGTGTACATTAAAATTACTAAAATAATAAGCGAAACCATTAGGAAACATACATCTTCCATGTACATGACAAGGTTGATAGGTCCAACATCTATAGAACATTATGGTTGGAGATATGCATGGTCTGGTTCCCAGAGGGATGGAGGGTGGGGGGATACTAAACGGTAAGGGAGTCAAATATATGATGAGGCAAGTTGATTTGACTTTGGGTGATTGGCACACAATGCAAAAGACAGATAGTGTATCATAAAGATGTACACTTGAAACCTATATAAGTTCATTAACCAATGTCACCCCAATCAATTTAATGAAAAAATAAAAATATCAATTTAACAACAAAAAACAGCAACAAAAGAACTGCTTAATTGATATTGATTTTAAGGAAGTTACTTAACCAAGTCTTTCAGAGTCAGTTTAAATTGGCCTAGCAATTACAACTATGTGGGCATTAAATATGATAATATGTGTGATGATTTTAGCCCATAGAGAGCACTTAGTAAATGTTAGTTATTACCTATTACTCTTATTTTTATGACCAGCACTAAACACCACCACTCTTTCCACAGCCATCATTACATCATAATTACTGAAATTACTATAATCATACAAAGAAAAATGAACACTCAAAAACTCTTTCATTTCCTCTTTCTCATTTCCCTCCTCTTTCACACACACTACTAGACATAAATGTCCTCAAATATTTGTAAGCTAATTAGTGCTGGGAGCCGGTCCATCCTTGCTGTTTCAAAGGACCTGGCATATATGGCATACTGTTCTTAAAATGTTTGCTCACCTTCTTGGCACTATGTGTTTTAACCAAGGTCTCCTCTCTGAGAAAGGTTGTTTCCCCAGGTAGGGATTTTCCCCTGAAGTTAGGGAGGGAATAAAACCCCTCAACTAAGTGCCAGGCGGGTAATTAATCACTTTAACTACGAATAATCATGCTTAAGCTACATAATCTTTACTCCCTGTAATGGAGATAAGAAACGCCCTAACCTTTGTAATAGAGATTGATAGGATTGAATCAACTGGTATAAATACAGATGTAACAAGACGGAAAGAGACAGAACTTAGAAGACAGAACCAAGAGAGACAGAACCTAGGCACAGAACCTACACAGAACGTTCTCTAGAGACAGAAGAACTTCGCTGGAGAGAACATGGCAAAAGATCCTGGACAGAAACTGGCCTCAGGACCTAGAGACAGAACCTAGCGAGAGAACATGGCAAAAGATCCTGGACTGAACCTGACTACAGAAATTGGCAAGAGAACCTGACTAGAACCTGATGACTGAACCTGGCTGGAGAACCTGGACAGAACCTGGCTGGAGAACCTAGCGAGGGAACATGGCTACAGAACCTGGTTGGAGAACCTGGAGAACCTAGCAAGAGAGCATGGACACAGAACCTGGCTGGAGATCCTAACCAGAACTTCGCTGGAGATCCAGACCAGAACTTCGCTGGAGATCCAGACCAGAACTTGGCTGGAGATCCTGGCTAGAGATCCTGGCTAGGCTGCTGATCAACTGAATGCCGTCTCCGTGTCATTCCTTCTTCGCCGACTCCGTCCACACCTTTGGGGACCCCTGGACCTGCTGGGGTTGGACCCCAGCAAATTAGAAGTTTTTTAAATGATTAATTATATAAATAAGATAGTAATTCTGAACTTTCAAATTAAAAATAATAATACTTCATTGTCACACCTGGAGAGAGAATTATGTTTCCATACTTTGGGGGAAAAGGGTAGTTATTGACACAATATTTTAAAGTAATTTAGCACATGTATCAGTTCAAAAGCATCCTAAAAGAGAAAAAAATTGTTATAGACATTTGTGTCTAAAATTATTCATCACAGCAATAATTATGACAGCTAAAATTTAGAAACTATATAAAAACCCATCAATAAAAGGTTGGTTTAAATTATATGTTTATATGATACATAACTAAGCAACTATTAAAATGACATTTTGAAAAGATATTTAAAGGCATGAAAAAAATCTTCACATTGTATTGTAGGTAAAAAATAAACTTGATGGATAAAAAATATCCAATATCCATATAAAATCTGATTATTTATTAAGAATGATAATATTTTAAATGCATTATGTATATTAGCTTATTTAATATCCTTAGAAAATCCGTGGAACAATACTCTCACCCTTTGTGTTTTATAGCTGTGACTACTGGAGCTAAGAGAACAAAGGTTATACAGTTAGTCATTAGGTTCCTTATAAAAAATTAAAGAGAAATAACCCATCATGATGAATTTTCAAGGTATTGGTGGTGGTGGTGGTGGTGTGTATGTGTTATTGAGCGCTTATATAAGATATACTAGGGGCCCGGTGCACGAAATTCGTGCACTGGGTGTGTGTGGGGGGGGGGGAGTGTCCCTCAGCCCAGCCTGCCCCCTCTCACATACTGGGAGCCCTCAGGCGTTGACCCCCATCACCCTCCAATCGCAGGATCGGCCCCTTGTCCAGGCCTGATGCCTCGGCCAGAGGCGTAGACCCCCATCACCCTCCGATCGCCTGATCAGCCCCTTGCCCAGGCCTGACACCTCCGCCAGAGGTGTCAGGCTTGGACAGGGGACCCCCATCTCCCCCTGATCACTGGCTCTGGCCCCCGCCCAGGCCTGAGGCCTCTGGCCCAGGAATCATGCCTGGGCAGGGAACCCCCATCTCCCTCTGATCGCTTGCTCCACCCCCCGCCCAAGCCTGACGCCTCTGACCCAGGCTTCAGGCCTGGGCAAGGGGGCCATCATATCCCCCCAATCCCCGGCTCCGCCCCCAGCCCAGGCCTGATGCCTCGGCCAGAGGAGTTGACCCTCATCACCCTCCGATCACCAATCACCGGATCGGCCCCTTGACCAGGCCTGAGGCCTCCGGCAGAGGTGTCAGGCCTGGGCAGGGGACCCCCCAGCTCCCCGCGTTTGCAGGCTCCGCCCCTGCCCACACCTAACGCCTCTGGCTGAGGCGTCCGGCCCGGGCAGCAGGGACCCGCAGCTGCAGCAGCCCCGCGATCGTGGGCTCCGCTTTAGGCCCAGGCAAGGGACCCCTAGCTCCCGGGACTGCCAGCTTCGACCATGCCCAGCTCCCATCGCTGGCTCCACCCCTACTTCCTGCTATCACTGGCCAGGGCGGCAAAGGCGCCTGATTCTCGGATCATGGCTGGGGGGCCTTTGCCCTGCCCCCCAGCTTTTAGCTCCCCCCTGGGTTTCTGATCACTGTCAGTGGCAGGGGGCTTCTTCCTGCTTTCCCTTTCGCCTCCCTGCATTGTGCCTACATATGCAAATTAACCGCCATCTTGTTGGCAGTTAACTGCCAATCATAGTTGGCAGTTAACTGCCAATCATAGTTGGCAGTTAATTTGCATATAGCCCTGATTAGCCAATGAAAAGGGTATCGTCGTACACCAATTACCATTTTTCTCTTTTATTAGATAGGATTAGGATTTTATCTTTTTTTACATGATCAGAGTTTCTCCCCGAAATTTGTATATTTTTGCTGTTCATATGTGTTAGCTTATAGAGCTCTTAAATAGGAGGCAGAAAAAAATAAAGAGGATATTGACAGTCCAACAAACAACCTCTGCTTTCAATAAATATTACAGTATGTTTTAGTTGAACGATATGGGTTGTGCTACCTTATAGATTTTGGTTGCTTTTAATATCTGAAATGGGATGAATTAGCATATGGAATGTGCTTAGAACTGAGCATATATTATAAATAAGAAATTCTGTGGTCTCAGTGAGCTTTTAGTAGACAAGTTGTATTTCTTCAAGTAGTATAAATGTAGAAAAGAGGGAGAGCATTCAATTAGGCAACTCATGGAGATTTTATGGAGAAAGAAGTACTGGAAGTGTGTTGTGAAAGATTTGGATACAAAACCAATAGCTTTAGGAAACAGAAACATAATTTTACAAGCTGAAATTATTTTCATGTCATAAGTTCTATATTTGTGTTGCTACTAATATTAATAGTAGGTTCTTTATTAATCATTAAGAATTCTTTAAGAATTCAACTTCAAATTTTATATCATTCTGGGTGGGTTTTTTTTTTCATTAATACTGACAGCCTTGGATATGGTCCTCCTACCATGGAGAACTGGGGTCTGCCAAGCTACTCAATGGCATTTAGATCTCTAGTCATTAATTTACCATATATGTATGTATGTATGTATTAAGTTCATATTGCATTCAGAGCTCTACGCTAGGCACTGTAACACAGTAATGAACATGATAGACACAAATCAAAATCAAGTTTCTCCTCTTGTAGAATTTCAATGCGTCAATTTGTAAAATTTGTTCCAAGGGCAGTAACTTATAGAAAGTATATGGGCCCAGCAGGCATGGCTCAGTGGTTGAGCATTGACCTATGGAACAGGAGGTCACAGGTTCGATTCCCGGTCAGGGCATGTGCCAGGGTTGCAGGCTCCTCTTCAGTGGGGAGTGTGCAGGAGGCAACCAGTCAATGATTCTCTCTCATCATTGATGTTTCTATCTCTCCCTCCCTCTCCTTTCCTCTCTGAAGTATATATATATATTTGGGTTTGCAAATCAATGCAAGTTTTTTTATGCAGCAGCAACCTAAGCATTTGATAAAAAAGGACATATAAACAGAACTGAACTTATGACTCAGACTTACACATCTAATGCCTCACAGTATGAAAGAGGAAGTTAAAGGAGAGAACAAGGTACTATGTGTTGCATAAAATAATGTAGAAGAAATGAGTTGCTCCTTTGAAACAAATTGGAATATATATGGTTTACAAAGGACAGTTCTGGATGCATCTGCTAGTGTTTTCTTCTACTCCAACGGCAGATAGCAGAGAACGTAGAACATTTGGGGAAGAGGGAGCTGTTAGACATTTGTCCTCAAAGTCACTCTACAATTATCATAACTCTTAAGATCAAAGGAAGAAAAAAAATAGCATTCAGGTGACATGTGAGGCTCCAGGTGATCACACACTATAGCACAGGCTCTAATAAAATTCTGTCATCCTCAAGTAGGTTGAAGGAATCGCAATCTCTGCTCTGCATTTTGTTCACCACAAATCAATGGAACTTAAATTTTACAGAATTAGCACATCATTTCATATACAGTTCATTACAAAACTTTCTCTTAGAGGCTGTATATATTGTTTAGAAAGCAACCAATTTGTGATTTGGTTTTAATGTCATCATTGAAAATGGGTTTATGTTATAATGAGTGTCAAATAAGATATTTCCGCTATAAAACCCACTGAAGACTCAGACCCCTTGTCAGCCAGCTCTCAGATGTGGGCCAACAGCAGTCTCACAAGCAGAGGGCAGTGAGAGCTACAATGTCTGGTGAGATGGGTTCAAATGAGTAATAAAGAGTAACGCAGATGTGAGCAATGCTTACAATGGCATGCATCAGCTGAGAAGGGATTTATGATCTAGTTGAGAAACCAAAACTCCCCATCCAGTAAGAATCCAGTGGGTGTATTCTGCAATGAAGTAGGCTTCTCTGAGAAAGAAATGGTTCTATGTATGCCTACAGGCATATAGACTTGGAGGCATACTATCATCTTTTCCATAGTCTGACTGCAATCAGTGGTGTCAGTAGGTATATATAGGTTGTTTTAGGGCTTTGGACTAAACTGTTGCTAAAACTTCCGGTTGTCCTCTGCTTCTCTCTCTTTCACCCCTCTCTCCCTATTCCTCACTCCCCCATATACTCGATCTATCCATATACCATCCCTCACAGTTTCCTTGTGTCCTCTAACATCTCTGCTTGGAATTACAAACTCAAATGCAACAAGGGTCAAGCAGGTAACAAAAGAGTGCAGAGGGCTGGTTGCAGACTGTTAAACTGGAGAGTGTATGCCCCTTCTGAAGGAGGCAGCGGTTAGCATATGATTGAAGAACTTGACATCTAATTATTCGCTAACCTGTTTCTCCACTTACTCGGTATATGGCTTTGGTTGGGCAAAGCAAGATGCTTATCTAAGTTTGTATTCCAGCATCCACATTTGTAAACTGTGACAATAATAGTACCTACCTCCTAGGCAGTGATGGCACACCTATGACACGCGTGTCAGAGGTGACACACGAACTCATTTTTTTGGTTGATTTTTCTTTGTTAAATGGCATTTAAATATATAAAATAAATATCAAAAATATAAGTCTTTGTTTTACTATGGTTGCAAATATCAGAAAATTTCTATATGTGACACGGCACCAGAGTTGTTAGGGTTTTTCAAAATGCTGACGCGCCGAGCTCAAAAGGTTCGCCATCACTGTCCTAGGGCCATGATTCATTCATTCAATATCTGTCCATCATATATCTACTCTGACAGACCCTATGTTAAGAGCTGCACATACAACAGTGATCAAAAAGGCAAAATCCTAGCTCTCTGCAATTTACATTTAAGTGAGAATAAAGTAACTAATACTAATACATTTTTAAAATGAAAATATATATATTAGTTATCGAAAAAGGCTATGTGGGTATTTTTAATACCCTTATTATTTGAATAGATATAAGTGGCACTAGGGAAGAAAGTCATATACATAGATTTGATTCTAGATCACATCTTCAGGAAAGTAGAAGTTAATATTAAAGAAGTGTCTTTTTATGGGAAGCCATAAGGCTAGTTCTTATATAACATTTCACTGGTTATTCTTCATCATTGGCCTTAGGAGAAGGCATACCTTATATATGATATTATAAACAATGACATACAAGATGTTAACTGTCCAATATCACATTGCCAGTGTATAAGACACTCAAGATGCAAAACATGTTTGACATCTTAGCCTACACTCTTTTAAGTCCGTAAGGACAGAGACTCTATGATATTTAATTATTATCTTAGGATTCCTTGCTTTGATTAAATATCAGTTAACTGGATTAAGCCTACAGGGAGACATTTAGATTTTACAGACTAAGAAAAATATTAGAATCTAATATTAGAAATTAAATGTTATCTCTGGTGGCAAAAAAAAATAATGAAATGTGATAGAAGATGAAAGGTAGATGAAGATGTAATTGCAAACATGACTTAACTTTTAAAGTTTTGTTTTATAAGGGGTTGGAATACTTTTAAGAGAAATATTTGTAACTGAAATATTCATAATATTTTCCCCAAGTCATATATAAATAGCTTGAATCTATTCAATTTGATTCAAACTTTTTATCAATTTAAAGTTACCACTTCCCCCATTTAAGTAAATTTATAGGAAATGCATGTTTGTATGGATTTGGAAAGTATTGGTTATATCTTTATGGGGTAATGGTTTATGTTAAGCATAGAACATTTTTTAATAACCTAAATTCAAACACTAACCTATTCATTTTCTAATGAATTTTATTCATTAAATGCTACTTTTAATTAATCTAATTCTCATATCTATCAAAAGCCTTCATTAATTTTATTTAGTTTAAATAAATTTGTATTGAATTACTTTATTGCTAATTCCTTTCCATAAATTTCAATCAGCCTCCAGTTTATTTTATATATATGCCTAAAGTCAGTATCCTATTCCAAGTATTGGGGGTGGCTCTCTGTACTTAATTCAGCTGAGATGGGAACTATCTCATTTGAATCAATATGACACAATACAGTACACAGTCCCCATAAAATCCAATACTTCTGTTATACATGTCACTGTGGTTTACAATTGCTAAACCAACTGCTAAATAATTCTATTTCAGCAAGACTCTGGTCCTGTATCAATCTTCCAGGTTTCAGAATAAGAACTCTTGTCTTTGGACTTATCGATTGCCCATTTCTAGTAACTTTTCAAAAATTAGCAGCCGTACTGAGTCAAAGAGAACCTGACTGCCTTGCTTTGAATGCTGCCTCTGCCAGTTCTTTACAATCTTACCTTGTTTTGGGCAAACTGCCTGTCCCCTGAGTATCCCCGGTTTCTCCTGTAATAATAACCCTATCTACCATTTTGAATTGTCAGTGGGATTAAGACATTTAGAAGAGTGTCTGACCAACAGAGGTTTCTCTGTTTGGGTTGCTATTATCACCATGGTTTATGGTTATCAAAACTAACATATATGAAGCATGAATCACACCACAGCCTATTATTTTGTTCTTTATACCATTATGTCATTCATTGTAAACTAGGTATTTTTCTTGTTTTGCAGATAAACATATGCTCAGAGGATCAGTTGATCAAGTCCCTAATGTTATTCAGACATTGAGAAAGATTTGAATCAGGTATATTTAAGTAAAATGTCTTGAGGAAAATTAAAATAGTAGATGGCCAAGTCTCAAGAAGATGATCCTTTGCTGATGTGATATCTGGAGTTAGAATAGTTTTCTAATAGTCGAAGAGTCATTAATGAAAGCCATAAATCAGAATGAGAAACATTATTGTTATTCCTATTCCCAACTTGAATTGCAATTTAAAATATTGTTGTTGTTGTTGTTTTTTTTTCAGAAGAAAACTATACATGAGTTGATTTCCCCCCTCAATTCCCTTCACATATATAATCATGAATTGTGACCTTTTTCTCCAATATTCCAAATTTTTGACTGTTATAATATAACAGTACTGTTAGAATACAGGAGCCTTAAGACTGGATCAAATGAGGAAGACAATCCATGAGTAGGGGAAGTCATGTTTTGTTTTCTTGTAAAGGAGTCGAATTTGTGTTCATAAAGTCATGAAAATATCTTCTGAATCAAATTCAAGATCAGGGTGAACATGGGAAAACACCCAATAAAGTGGAGGTAGTGAGAATTGAGAGAAGGGAGTAGGTTGAGGGTAAAAGTTCAAGAGTGAGGCTATGAATGAAGTGTCTATGGGAGGTCTTGCCATCATTGTGTTCAGTAAATGCTGTGGATTCAAAGCAGTGGGCTATTGGATCTTCCCCCTCTACATAAATTGCAGCCAGTTAAAGAACAAAGAACAATCCAAGAGTTAAAAGGAAGGACAGGAATAGGAGAGAGAGGTATGAGAAGAAGAAATTTAAGATAGTCATGGAAGAATTAGCTATCATGAATCCATTTCTTATCCCTCCGTGGCATATGCTAGTTCTAATACCTTGAGTGAGATTAATCCTTGCACCTCTGCTGAGATTCGCTAATCCTGTACCGCTCTGGTATTTTAAAGATAGGTTTCTTTGCAAAAAAAGATTCTGGCTCACTTGCTAACTGCTTCCAATTTCACATCAGGAGCAGAGTGAATCATTCAAGTGTCTTTAGTGCACCTACCTGTCAGAAGAAAGAAGATGATTTGAAATTTACATGCACATAAAAGAGGGTGGTAGGCAGAAGACAAGGTCCTTGACCCCTCGATTCTGCCTTGGCATCTGATAGTTGTGTAAAGCCAGTATTTTTCATTATAAGATAAAAATGAATCCGTATTGATCTCTAATCTCTCTTGAGCATCCTTGGGAAAAATGATATATTTGCCGAGGAGGTACCAATCACTACAGAACTCAGATGATTTGTTTCAGATGAAAAATGAGCATGAAGTCACATTATACTAAGCTGTGGGGCAGTGTGTTTGTTTTATTTTCTCTTTTTCCTCAGCCAGGGTGAATATTGTTATTTGAAACTTGATTATGTCCCATATTTAGATAAAACCTGTGGCTGCTTATTACATAAAGTAGTTACAGCACAAACATCATCTGTATCTACTGTCTTTTTTTTCCCACTGAATGAAAAAGGCAGAAGTTTTGTTATTTAATATACTTTCCCATACTGTGCTATGCACACTTTTAGAGAACAATCAATTTTTATTTAATGAATGCTTGAAAATTCTGTTCAAATATTAGGAAAACAGGGGTTCTTGCACTGATTCGGTTGACTTCTTTGAGTCCAATTGCATATACCTTTTAATGTGAGCCGATTCAAATCCCCTTTGGAAGAATATAGAGTATAAATCACAAATTAATGAAAATTATAGTGATTTGTGGATTCATGTTCTCATAGAAGACCAAATGTTCCATATTTTCAATCATCTTTACAATAGAAAAACGTAATAATCTGGGACTTCTGTTTGTAGTCAGTGTTCACTTACTGAGGTGGTTCAGATTGAAAATGTCATTAGGATAATTTCATAACACCAACTGTCTAATCTGACTACACGTTTCCTTTGGTTCCCATTAAACTTTTGAACTCCTAGTGAGAAAGTCTGGAAAATAGTGAGTATAATCTGGGCATATGCTCCCAATTTTGATCTGAGGAATTGGAACTGACTGTAATTAGCATTAGATTATGCTCAAACATTTTCACTAGTTAATTTATCAAAACACAGATGTGTTTTCCAAATACTGACTAATTTTTAAATTCACATTAAATTTGCAGAGACATTTAATCCATATGCTTCGTACTGTAATTCATCATTTTGTAGGCGAGTACAGGTCTAAGTTCAGGACTATTTTTTGACTAAGACACTTTGAGTGTTTTTAATTAACATTTAAAACTTTTTTTTTTAAGGCAGGAAGTTATGTTTGACAAAGTTAAGGCCAAACACCAAAAGGTTAGTGTTTTTGACTAGAACTCAGCATACATGAATCTTAAATGGATTTCAAATCTGGCAAAAAGAAGCCACCTTACTCCTTGAAAAAATGATAGAGAATAAGAAAGTTTGCCCTCAAGGAACTTATTAGTATTTAAGGTAGATCAAAGAAAGGTAGATGAAAAGGATTGTTTGTTAAAAAAAATAATCTTTGTAGACTAATAATCAGTATACTTGGAGAAATTCAATAATTTTGGCCCACAATTTTTCTCTTTTAGAGTTAAATTTAAAATCAACCTCAGAAACTGCCTACATCAGAAAGGTCAGATAGAATCTAGTCGGGGCTAAGTGTGTGAATGTGTATGTGTACTAGTATGTGTGGGGAGGAGAGAGAGAGAGAGAGAGAGAGAGAGAGAGAGAGAGAGAGAGAGAGAGAGAGAGAGAGAGAAAGAATAAGAAAGGAGGAAGGATAGGAAGATGAGGCTTCCGAGGTCATGCCTAATGTTGGGAATTTTTGATTGACTTTTAGTCTGATGATACTCTAACAAAATGAAGATGGGTTCGCGGGGTATAGAAAATGAATCTGAATTGTCCATCACAGGGAGTAAAAAACTGACAGGGATGAAGGTAAGAAGGGAGACATTGGATGTTGGAAAAAAAAAAAGAAAAGAGATTAGAAGAGGATCCCAGCTTTGACAGCCAGAAACATATTGTGGCTTGTGTGGTAGCCAGCCTCCCAGAGGATCTTTAGTGATTCTTGGCTCCTGGCACTACGCCCTTGTGTAGGAACTGAATGCAGGCTGGACTGGGGACCAATAAAATATGATAGCAGTCATGGTTGGTAATTTCTTTTTGTTCCACATTGTATTTTCAATTGATATATAATGGACATATAACATTGTATAAGTTTCAGATACACAAAGCATTGATCTCATATATTTATGTCTTGTAACATGTCTTGTACCACTGTAGCAACAGCTAACACCTCTATCATATGACATTGTTACATTTCTTTTTGGTGGTGAGTACACTTGAGATCTAGTCTCTAGGTCATAAAAAGGCTTTCTAGCTTTGCCCTGTTCTCTTGAATTACTCCCTCTGGAGGAATTCAGTCATCATGCCATGAGGACACGCAAGGCGATGCATGTGGGGAGGAACTGAAGCTCTGGCCACAAGCCATCAAACCTTGCCGGTCATGTGAGCGAGCGACCTAAAAATTACATTGTCCAATCCCAGGTGACTACAGTCCCAGCCAACTTCTGAATGTAACCTCATGAGAAATCCCAAAAAAATCATGAAGTCAAATTCCAAAATTTCTTACCCACAGAAACCATGCCAAATAACCACTTGTTATTGTTGTGCTAAGTTTTGAGCGGTTGATTATACCTATAGATAAATAAAACATTTTTAGAAAAAGTTGATTCAAGAGCAAAATATACCTATTCATTGCAATATGAAATATGTATTGAAGGTCAGGTACTTGGACTTTTTAATGGAGAACAGATTGGTATACTCCAGATTTAGAGAACTTATATTCTAATAAAGGTGATTCTTTTTTAACGTTTTAAAACATTTTCAAAGTTAAAAACATAAGTAATGTAATAATTATACATTAACACCATTCCCATGAAGGGAATAATAATGGCCGAAATGAAGAAAATACGGGCTTAATCAGGGGAAGAGTTTTTTTTTTTTTTGGTGGGGTGGGGAATGCTCATGACAGCCTCTCTGTGGAGGTGACATTAAAATTGAAACAATAAGGCTGAGAGGAGCCGGTTCATTCATTTGTGGAGGAAAGCACAGATCAGTGTGTGCAAAGGTTCTGGGTTGCGGAAGAACTTAGTGCATTTAAAGGAAGGGAAGAAGGTTGGGGCAGAGGGAGTGATGGAAATTATGCATAAGGAAGGTAGGATGGGAGACAGGGGCTAAATGTTGCAGAATTTCACAGACCTCGGTAAGAAGTTAGGATGTTCAATGATAATCCACTAAACGGTTTTGAGCAGAGGACCATTCTCCTCAAATTCAATTAATGGTAGGCACCAAAGGACTCTTTCGCAACAATGAAAGTTTCTTTAGGGATTATTTCTAATGACCATTCAAGGGCCCCTGCCTCAGTGACATTTCTTGGTAAATACCAGTGTTCCTACTTATTTTTAATGTGTTCATTCAGTGGGGAACCATGTGGTGCATAAGTTGTGCAAATATTTGGAGAATGATTCCTGGTGCATAAATTTGTTGTTATTGATTCTAGAGAATTTAATATCCTTAAGAAGAAGCATCTTTGGGTTTGTTTTGTATTTAGAATGCAGTAATATTACAAAGACATAGCAATAAAGGACAGAATCATTTCCATGGAGTGTTATCGGTCTAAGAGATGAAGAATCTTCCACGATAAAGATCTGCTTAATTAAACTTTACAGAAAATCATTTTATTTACCTAGGTCCTCAGTCCAGTATTCCAAAGAAAAGCATAATGAGCAGCAAGTATAATTATCTTTTTCTAGTTTAAGGAACCTGAATTGTGATGAATCATGGTACAGGCACAATTTGACAAAACGTAATAATGCAGGTAACATTTCAAAAGAAAAGGACACATTAACTTTGGATTTGCAATGTGCCATAATTCAAATAGCCCTGTTACTTTAATAGTGGATATTCAGTTTGAATTTTGAAATTTTTCCCCCCAAAAGACTGAGTGTCAACTAAAATTTCATAATTTGCATTTAAAAATAAAAAAACACCTTTCTCATCTGTGTAAAGTACTGTTTGTCACCTGGCAGGTAATAATTTCCTATCCCATCTCTTTGTTCTGGTGAATATTTTCCCTTTCAAAGAATATATTGAATCAAAAGAACACATTTTATGCTAATGCAATCTTTGAAAAGGCTGAGATAAAATTTCAAGTACTGATAATTATGAAAACCCTACAAGAGGATTCTAGAAATATTGGTTTTCTTATTCCTGGGGATGCTGTTCTTTAAAAAGAAATGATTTTATATATTCATTTTCAAAAGAATAGTTTCAAGGGATGTATTTCTGGGAAATACCTTTCTCAAAACAGCCATTTAATTTACCCACTAAAGAACCACATTTCATGATTATGCATTTTCAAGAGACACTAACATTATATACATATATATTATTTATCTTTGGAGTGATCATTTTGATTTTAAAGTATTACCGGCTCAAAGAGTAAATTTTTGAATAATCAAATGCACTCAGTATTCAGTAATTTCACAAACACCTAGTTAGCACTCACTCTGTTGAATGATTTTGCTAAGAGCTAGGGATTCAAAGCATAACTTAGGCAATGAAGTCTTTCCTATTATATTGCTGTAGTTTTCTAAGGAACAAATAAAAGGAGACAACCATCATGGTGGCCTTGGAAAAAAAACAAGTGAAGGAAGACTGCATGGAGGAGGAGGTACTGAGTCGGGTTTGAAGGCTGAGGTAGAAAGAAGTAGGGAAAAGTCTTGAAAGGCAGAAGAACCAGCATGCCCAACAACACCGAGTAAGGGGAAAAAATTCCGAGTTTTGGAAAAGTAATTGCTTGACATAGCTGGATTCTAATTTACATTTTTTGCAGGGTGGGCCACAGGGGAAAGTAATAAAGAGCAAGATTAAAGGGGACCTTTCTTGCTATATTACGTATCATGGTTTTATTCATGAGGCCAAACAACAACAACACAGGGATATTTTATCTCAGATCTTAAATCTACTTGAGAAAAAACTTAAGCAAAAACGAGCTTATGGATTTCTTTTTTAAAAAATCATCCTCGGTTGTGTTTGCCATGCTGATACTGTCTTAGTTCTACTTTTTTGAAAGAGAAACTCAATACTTTAATACTCATGAAGGTGGCTGGCATGTCACCCTCAGAGAGCAAAATCCTTAATTAAGGCTCAGATCAGCCACAGTGAAGCAGCAATCTTTCCCATATTGATCGGATAAACTGCTTAGGAGAGTAAACATGCCATTGTCTCTGTTTATTTTCCTTACACAGCCAGAAGTTAAATTTCCAGTAAAATCCACCGACGGTGCGTGGCTCTGCAGACAGACCACCCTTCAGTCTTCATTCTGAGTAAGAGCCTTAGCTGCCCACCAGGAAGGCTGCCACATTCAGCACACTTCCCCCCCTGGCCAACATCTCTGGGGACCTTGCTTGGGGAACACTGGTGGGAAGGTGCTCTTGAGGACTGTGTGGGAGACAGGCAATCAGCACCCTCACTAAAGCACTTGAAGAAATAAACCATGAACAATCATTGATGCAAGTGAAAAGTATGAAATGCCACCACCACCAACAAACCAAAACAAAACACAGCCCTAGCCAGTTAGGTGCATTGGATAGAGCATCAGCCTGTGGACTGAAGGGTCCCAGGTTCGATTCTGGCCAAGGGCACATGCCTGGGGTTGTGGGCTCAATCCCCAGTAGGGTGCGTGCGGGAGGCAGCCGATCAATGATTCTCTATCATTGATGTTTCTAGCTCTCTCTCCTCCCTTCCTCTCTGAAATCAATAAAAATATATTTTAAAAAAATCACACAAAACCTTTTTTTTTTTCAGTCTGTGTTTTGTGTAGCCAATATTCAGCCATATCAAATGCTGTGTTTGTGTTTGTGAAGAAATCAGGAAAACCATCTATTGTTAAACAGTTTATTAACCATTAACCTACTTTTAACCAGATTCCAGGGAGTTTATAATTGCACTAAAGGCCGGATGCATGAAATTTGTGCAAGAGGCTCGGCTCTTGTGGCCCCACAGCCCCGCCCACTGGTTGTTCCAGAAGGTCGTTCCAGAAGGTCACTCTGGAAGGTCATTCCGCCACCTGGTCTAATTAGCATATTAGTTCTTTATTATATAGGAGGATTGAAGACTATTTTCTTTTTTTAAAATATATTTTAATTGATTTCAGAGAGGAAGGGAGAGGGAGACAAAGAGACAGAAACAGTGATCAGAGAGAACCACTGATCAGCTGCCTCCTGCACATCCCACACTGGGGATCAAGCCCACAACCCGGGCACGTGCCCCACCCAGGAATCAAACCATGACTTCTTGGTTCATGGGTTAATGCCCAACCACTGAGCCATGCCAGCCAGGAAAAGACTGTTTCCTATATAACCTTAGGTGTGGAGTCATCATGCCCAGAGGCATATTCATGTTAAAATGTTCACACAAGTTTAGGCCATTATGAGTTGCAAATATAGTGTAGTTATCAACAGTTAGTGTCTCAGGGTGGACTTCCAGCTGATAAGGAATTTGCTGGTGAGAGGGTCACTGGAATGACTGAGGACCTATTGCTGCCTGTCTTCTGAGGGCCAGGGCTAATGGGAGAATGCATTGTTATAGAAATTGGTTGGCTTACAGCAATAGGGACCATAGGGCCCCTGAAATATTAGAGACCAGATGGTGGTGCTTAGTTGTCAGGGGCAGGGAGGGGGTATTCTTGTCACAAGCAGAAATAGTTACCTGATGCTCAGATAACTATTGAGATGACACATAGAACGCAACATCCTCAAGGGGGCAAGACAGATGAGGAGCCAACACGGATATTGGTTCATCCGTAAAATCAAAATCCACTAAAGAGAGAGAATTATACAGACCCCTGATAAAAAATGATGATCTTTGCACATTTGGAATCCATTGATTGAAGGAGAGGCCAGAATCACCAATTCAGTACAAGGAGCATAGTATAGAGTAATGATGCCCCCAGTCCTTTCCCACAGGGACCCATGACCATTTACTTAATATTTAGAAAAAGATACTGTCCAGAAATTATGAAACTTGTATGAATCAAAGCTTGTTTTTATATTAATGACCCAGGGCCTGAATCATTAATCTTCCATCCTTCCTTCCGTTGGGAATATAATTTATGGTGACCCAGCAATAAAAGGAGTCTTAGGCCATGTCTTGCTCCCAGTGGGCACATTGAATTTATGGAACCACTCAGTGGTCATTTTGATGTAGATCCACTTGCTTGTTGGAAGCTCCCTACCTCACTCCCCCCCCCCCCACACACACACATATTATTAATTCTTTCACCTGTAGGATGAGCTATCATACTGGGGAAGAACAAGAAATGATACCAGGATCTTATTAACTCTGTCTCACTCTGTCATAATGCAGCCCAAAGTGCCCCATCTTATTTGGATATTTGACACAACTTTATATTTGTCCATAATATCACCTGCAATGCTAGCAAAACATCAAAAAACTAGAGGCCCAATGCACAAAAAACTAGAGGCCCAATGCATTGAGGCGGGGGTTGTCCCCCAGACCGGCCTGTACCCTCGTGCAGTCTGGGAGCCCTCAGGGGATGTCTTAAGCTGCCAGTCAGACATCCTTAGCACTGCTGTGGAAGCGGAAGAGGCTCCCACCACCACCACTGCACTCGCCAGCCATGAGCCCGGCTTCTGGCTGAGGGGTGCTCCCCCTGTGGGAGCTCACTGACCACCAGGGGGCAGATCCTGCATTGAGTGTCTGACCCCTGGTGCTCAGTGCACATCATAGCGACTGGTTATTCCGCCGTTCGGTCAATTTGCCTATTAGCCTTTTATTATATAGGCTACTTATGTGCATAATGAATGGACAAAGACAATGGGGGGTGGTGAAGGCTGGGGTGGGGGTGGGGGCAGGCTGGGAGAGGATAATGGGGGAAGGGGACATCAGTATTACTTTTCAACAATAAAGAATTTTTAAAAAATAAGAAAAAAATAAAAGAGAAAAAAATCAAAAAATGTTTTACCTAGAAGATGTTAGACCTCGTGTGTGTTTTTTTTCATTATTGTTGCTTAATCAATAACTATATATCATAGTATAATAAAAAAGAGGAATGCTTCCTAAATGTAGGCAATTAAATACTGTAACTCTATAGATATGAGCTCCAGTAACTCACCACTGCTTTTCCTTTCCACATACAGGCCATCGTACTTATCAAACAAACACACATACATTTCTGGTGAGTCCTATGCTTCTAATGTGATTACTGGCTAAATGAAAGAACATTTACTGTTAGCATCCAATTTTGGTCAAAGGAGATAAAATAAAAATTTAGGAGAACCAAATAATCAATTCAATAGAGAAAAAAAAATGGAATAAATCAATGGGAGAGAGAAAGGAGAAGAAAAGCTGTGATTTTTTTTTAATATTCTACATGCGAAACAGCATTTCTCACACCATTATCAGCACAATTTGAAGTTAACTCAAATGGAATCACTTGCTTGAGTAGAACCTGCAGGTTTCCTAAAAGCTGCTGAGACCCCTACCTATGTTCCCTCTGATGACTTCAAATTCAGCATCTTGTTCTCTATGAAGACGTCAATAAGTTGGAAGATAAACAAATAAAATCTTGAAATGACTGGATGCTTTATAGAAAAAAAAAAGATTGACCAATCCACATATTAAATCCTTTGTTCATATCATTATGCTGGTAGAGATGTGGCAGATTTGAGATGAAAAGGGTTGAGTACTAAGGACATTGCAGTTCTATTTCTGGATCCTAGAGTGCTTAAAAGGAGACATGGGGGAATGTCTGTTTAATTTCTTCAGCTTAGCATAGCCCCTATTATACCCTCTTCTGTTTCCTACAGCTTTCTAAGGGATATAACTCCATGCGCTAGGTGTGACCTTGCCCCAGTATTCTCCATCACTTTCAAGGTGAATGGAGGTAAAAACTATCCACTTCCTCCTACACCTGTGCACCCCATTAGTTTCTCCTTTTCCTAATCAATACTAATTAGGATGTATCAAGAAATAAAAACAGGACTCCCATTTTTCTTCTTTCTTTTATTGACCTATCTCTTTATTTCTCTACACATCATTGTAAACACTCCATGTCATTTTTCATATTGTTAGAATCTTTAGCTCATTGAAGACTTTAAGACCAAAAGTAGTATAATTTAGAATATGAGACTCCCCAAATATTAAAACCTTCTCAGAGCAATATTCAAAGATTGTCTGGCTTACACAACCAATAACTCTAACAAATCTTGCAATTTGTCAAACAATAATTTAAACAACACATAAGTTCACTTTACTATTTTAAGTCTGACAAGTATTTTGAAATATATGGTCTTATTAAAAAAGCACATTGATAGAAATTATTGGCTAACTTATGTGTGATACTATTAAATCAAAATTGATATAGTTATATGATTAATGCATGTAAATGTTTTAAAATGGAGAATAATGTTTCCTCAAAAATGAAATGAAACTATAGTGGATTTCTCAATTAGTTACCAAATTTTAAATAATTCATTTAATCTAGCATCAAACAAATTTTGAGCTCTGAAAGTATAGAATATTTGTATTTTCCAAATGACGTTATTTTTATAAACACATTTTGGTGCAACTGTCTATAAATAGTTCTGTTCTCTTAGTTGTATTAATGGTGTGATCACCACACTAAATATCTTTACTTACAACTTCAAATATTTCCAGTAGGTTTCAAGTTCTGGTGTAAATCAAATACAAAACCAACTATTTCCTTCTAATCTAAAAACAAAACACACAAACACTACCAATATACCACCTTCTGTGAAAACGTTTTGGGCTTCAGAAGTCATTGAAAACTATAAGCATATTTTGGTAAAAATATAAATATATTTTTATAGCATGTGAACATGTCAAAATAGCTTTTATACATTTTAATGAAGAACATAAGGTCGGCATGAAACTTGTTTATTTTTTTCCAGAATATTGTGAGAGTGAGAAGGTGTTCTATTTTCTCTAGGAAAGATGCTAGTGGAAATGACTTTAAAATACTTTGGAAAATGTTTGTATGAGACACATAGATACTTCTTTTTTATTTTTATTTTATTTTTCTTTATTGATTAAGGTATTACATATGTGTCATTATTGCCCCATTTGCCCCTCCAACCCTCAGATACTTCTTGATTGTTAAGAAAATGTATTCCCGGATATTTGTTGTGAAGGTGTTATAAACATCAATGATTTTTAGCATATTGAAGTTAAATCCTGCCCAACACAATAGAAATAAATATGTGCTACCTGCCTACAATGTAATACACACAGCATATGCATACATACACACACACACACACACACACACACACACACATACTCAGGCATACACATATACTCACACACACAATTCATTGTCATAGCGTGAGATATAATTTTTGACTTTGAAATATACTCCTGAGGTCAGAGAATATTCTCAGGTAGAGGGACGCAAGTGTTTGAGGTAAAATATAGTCATGGGGATTGTTCTCTACGGGCGTGGCCTATAGGATGGGCAACACTTTGAGGTCATGCTAGATTCAATTTATGCTCTTTTCCTTCTGCACCCACACAGGTTGTTGTGCACAACCCCTGGACATGCACCCACTTTTGAAGACAATAACCAAAGATTCTGAGATGCCTATGGGCAAAGACTAACTTGTAGTAATCTTTTAATAGCCCTTGCTGTGCCCAGCACTCTTCAATTGTCATTATAGATGTTCAACTAATTGAATTTGGTTCCCACATAGATGCCTCATGTAGAAACAAACCCTCTCTTTAGTCAGTCATAACAATTCACACAAACCTCTTGACTTGGGGTCTGGTGTCATTGTGGAATTAGCTTTCATGTTTTTTTTTTCATTTTTTAAATTTTATTTTGAATTATAGTAGACATTTAATATATTAGTTTCAGGTTTACAACATAATAATTCAGCATTCATATATTTAAGAAAGCAATCACTATAATAAGTCTAGTAACTGTCAATGTATCTAGTTATTACAATATTATTGACTATATTCTTTATGCTGCACATTATATCCCCATGACTTATTAATATATTTTTGTTGTTGATAGTATTACAGATGTCACCCATTCCCCCCCCCTTTCTTCCTCTCCTCCCAGCCCATACCCCCCCTCCAAGTCTTCACTACCCTATGTATTTTTGACTTAAATTAATTTTCAACAGCCAACCAATGTCATTTGGAAACTAGAAACCCAAGGAATACATACATTTCCGAAGTTTCCATTTAAGCTTTTGCAAGACTGTATAATTGAATGCATTAACGTTTTAACAGCCTGCGTTGCATACCAAAGCCCTCTATAATCAAGGAGCTGGTGCATAAATTCTTGGCACTCCCATCCAGCTTACGGTAACAAGCAGAATAGACATCTTTCTGGAATAAACGTTGGCCACTCAAGCTAATGGGAATCCAGTTAGGGTTTTGCCAACCCCAGGAAACATCTATTACCAATAGATGCTGAGAAAATTATATTAGAAATAAGTGTTTTAGAGAGAAAGTAGAAAGTGACTCAAAGTTGACATAAAACAAAATACGTGTTGTTATTATGATGGATTTTAGAGAGAAATCATGGTGGATGCTTAAATATATGAACCACTTTAAAATATTTTAGTTTTGTCAGATTGGATATTACTGACCTAAAAAATACTAAAGTTCCTTGCTAACTTGTGATTCATATATAAATACATATTAAGAGGTTGTTTAAAATTCATATTCTTGATCTAATTGATTTCAACAACTCCAAGGGAGTCATTGAACATTTTGTAAATAATGTATCTAGTAAAGATGGGGTCCATGTTCACGAATTTTTGGGCACTTCTGGATTTAATTCTGAAAATAATTGTGAAAGTTACATAAAGAGAAAGGTAATAACCTAGTGATAAGAGCCAGGTACAAGTGCCCATGTTTTGTTGACTGAACACTTCTGAAGGGTTTTTTCATGCCTATTGAGATCAGCCATGAAACTATTCAAGATAGATAAGAGAATGTTACAAATGTAAGACAACATTTTACCTAGTCTGTTTGGATTGTGAAGGAGGGTGATTTAGGATCAAATCCTTTGTTTTGCTCATCATTTATTTTTATTCTGTAATCTGAGCAGAGGGGACAAAGGGGGTCTTCATTTTGAAGAGTCAACTTTGAGAACTTAGGACTTGCTATACCAAACGAAGCATTAGAAAACATTTTCAAATTTTTTTAAATCTCATAAGCACTTCTTCTCGGGGCAAGATCAATTTAAGGAAGGAGAAGGGATAGGATCCCCAAAGAGATTACAGCCTGTAGACCACATATTGACTTCCAGAAACTGTTGAACTTCAAAGATTAGTATTCCCAATCTTTGAAAATAAACTCACAAATTGTAACCCCATTCCCTCTTTCTATCTGCCATAAATAGGAAAACAAATTCAGCAATACATATGTCCCATGAGCCAACATATAAAGTGACAATTGATTTGATAAAAGGAAGTGACTTAAAGGGCAGTATGGATTTTTAACTTTGAATTATATGCGCACCCTAATAGCATAGCACATAGCATGTGGTCTTTGAAATGTAACCTGGAAAAGATGGTTTCCGGGGCATTTTACATGAGGATACGTTCTGTCTTCAGTAGTAATTACAGGAAACAACCAAGCAGTGCAGGAAATTTGTGGATCCATTCCCACTTGAAAACAATTGCCACCTTAAAAAAAAAAAAAAAGCTTGAAACTTGGGGGTGAAATGAGAGTTTTGAATTAAATCAGGGATGAAAGCCAGGTGGTTTTGCTTGTTTTATTTTCTTAATTACATTCTCTCTGATGTATTGACCAGAGGCTGCCAGGATACTTCGGAGGCTAGGTCCACGCATAGCCAGAAAGAACAAAATAATGGGGTGTCAGTCGGTTGCAGAGAGGTGGTAATTATCTCATCTTTTCCTGTAGTCTGTAACTCCATTATGGTAATTCAACAAACTTCCTCTGTAAGGAATTGTGACTTAACCAAGGTCAAAACAGCTTTCCTTATAACAGGTTGTATTTCTCCAATAATAAGGTCCACAAAGCAAATTTGTTTAGAGTATTGGCCCATAATCAGAAACAATAGATTGGGGGACTGTGGGGCTATGTGCTTTGTACACGGAAGTTGGGGCATGATTCACACAGAATTGAAGGGTGTTGAATGTCTTTATTAGTACCAATTTTTTTCCCTGTCTATAGACTTCATAACACCGTAATTCGATGATAAATTCAGGAGGGATGTAGTGTTGCAGAGTTTATAATTGTTGCATTAGTGAAAATCAATTTCAGGGACAATTAGGAACAACTCAATACTGCTTTGTGATCACAGTTACAGCCAGTCATACAATAGTAACAGAATCCTGTCCACTATCCTCCTGTGGTCAAGTTCATGGTCTCTTGGGTCAGATTGCACTGGTGCAAATATGGATCTACCACTTGTTGCAACACTTCGGCAAAGTTTCCATGTGTCCAAATGGGGATAATGATAAATTTTATTTTATCGCATTGCTGTGGCAACAATATGGCTTAATTATGTAAAACGGGAGTTCCTGACTAAGAGTAAACAGCTTTAAATATTAGATGCTGTTGCTGTCATTATTTGCATTATTATTAACTATATGATAGAGATCCTTTATATTTTCCTAATTATGCCATTTAGTCATTCAAAGCAGAGAGACAGAGAGAGGTAAAGGGCAGGTGTGTTAAAAAGTTGAAGTTTGGATTGTTCTTTTTGCTTTCCTCTTTCCTGTAACTTTTCTGGAAGTTTGACCTTTTTTTTTCCCCAAACAAAAAATTAAATAAATGCAGATGAAAATGTTTGGTCAGAGCAATTTTAGCCCTAAGATCAAAGTATCATTAAAATTCTATCACATAGGTATGTGAATTAGCCAAATATTGTTGATACTCTCACAGTGTATACAAGCATCAAATATCAAATTGTACACCTTAAATATGTACAGTTCCTGTGTGTCAGTTGTATTTCATTAAAGCTGAAAAAATGGCATCACTTGGCATTTAATGGGAATTTCCAACATGTCAGGCACTGTGCTGTGCATGTTACATTCATATTCCCTGTCTCATGTACTGCTCATGGCAACTGATGATATACTGACCATTTCAATTTTACAGAAAGTTATTCTGAATATGAAGTTTGCAAACCATGCACAGTCTACCTCCAAACATACACACAGTGTAATTTAACACAAACCTGCTAGCTTAGACCTACTGGGATTGGAGGTGAAGTGAGGAAGAAGTCTGAAACGTAATAGATTAGATTTGAAATCTACTAGGTTTGCTTCTGAATTTCGGCTCTGCAGTAACTCATTTTGTGACATTACCCAAGTCCCTTCTCTGAACCACAGTTTCTTCCTCTATAAAAACAAAAACTATCTAGCTTGTAGTTGTCCAGGAGTAAATTATTTTAAGTGCCAATATTTGTTTGCAAAATGATTGGCACGATATAAGGGCTTAAAATGATAGTTAAGAGACAGTGTCCAAAATAAGCAAAACCATCTTTATGTTATCTCATTAGGTAGATAATAGATAACTTAGAAAATCATAAACTCTGAGGTGATATATCTGTACTTCTATAAATTATGTAAGATGAACCAAATGTATAAATCAAATATATAAAACATTCAGAGAGTAGATTTAGATACAAATATCATTCTGAGAAGATGAAAATTTTGCCTCCTTTATTTTTTGGGGGGGGATGTTTTTATTTACTTTTTCACATTCAATATTATTGCCTCCTTTATTTTTTAAAGTATAATTTTCATAGAGCACATAAAATGAACATTAGGACTTAGTACAATCTATAAGAGGTAACAGACACTGAAAACATTATGGGATGATTTGACATTCATCATTTTCATGAGAACCTGTTGTGTTGCTCTTGGAAGATAAAATAATTTGGTGGGGAGCCGGGGGGAAGATTTTAGCTTGATTCCTGCAACTGGTTCTGATTTCTTTCTGAAAATCCCCTTTGAACCTTCTGTGCGACTTCAGGGAGGACTTGGTAAATTACTCAAGTATTTCCAAGCCAAAGCTTGAATTCCATTTTTCTGACTCCAATCTGAAGAGTAAACATTACCTGATTTTTTTTTCTTTGACAGATATTCAAGTAAGAGCCTTTAAAATAAATATCGCAGAGTTGGAAGGTATCCAGGGGAGGGAGAACCGAGTCCTGTGTAAATGTGATTGCATCCCAGAAACTCCACCAGTATCTGCCCTTTGCAGAACCTCTGCGGTGTAGTGAAACTAACAGACATGTAAAGCATGAAACTCTTCCTAATCAGGTATAATTCCTGGGTGATCACCGTCAGTGGATTTGATGCCTGCATCGATATTAATTGCACAAATTTCAGAAAGGATTAAACAGCAGACAAGAAAAAAAAAATCAGACAGACCGAGAGGAAAAGGTTTCTTAAGCTCTTTTAGCAGCTTAGAAGTAAATCATAAAATGTCAAGCTACAGAAATTGGCTCTGATAAATATGATTTTTTCCTGAATTAGTTCACTAAGCTTTTATCCTCTCTGAACACTTTCAGTCAATCCTAAATACTTTAAATGCCAAGCTTAATATTGAACAGTTATGCCGCGGCACATATAGAAGATTGAAAGCAGTGGCGATTTGAGGAGAATGAGTTATTTTATCTTCATTTAGACCCTGAAACAAAAGCAAATCACCATCATGTGAAAAGATTGTACGCAAATGAACACTTCTGAGGATGCCTGGCCGCGGCTACCAAATGGGAAAATGTAAATTATGAAAATAATGTATAATCATTTCCACCAAGTTATGGCTACAGGACATGCCTTCCCCACCCCCCCTCCCCAAGAGTTCATATGACTGAGTTCCTTTGAGGGGATCTGTGGTTCTAATTATGATTTAATTTTACATTCTTATTTAGGGGCATTTAGATGTGACAATGCCTATAAAAATTGCATACCAGCTGTCACTTGGCTTCCATTCCAGGGCCGTCTTTCTCTGGATGCACATGAGAAAGTCCCAGTAAAGCAGAGGGACCTTGTGCAGCAAAGAATATCTTGCATTCCTAGAACTTTTATTGGAAATACTCTTCTTTGTTAAAATAAATAAATAAATAAATAAATAAATAAATAAATAAATAAATAAATAAATAAAATATACAGATTATATATATATATATATATATATATATATATATATATACAGATTATAAAATACAGATTATATATATAATCTGTATTTCAACAAGGAAAGGCTGTTTTATGTCAGTAATTCCAAAACTATGATTTTCCAACTATTAGACAAGAATCACATGGGCCTTGGAACGGATATGAATTTGGAATGAATTTGGAAATCAGAGACAAGGGTTCGAGACCCAGCTCTGACACTTGCTAACTGTGTGGTTTTGGACAGATCAGGGCATCTTTCAGGGATTTATTTGTTTACCTCAGTTGAAACTAGCTTGGTTGGACTTGAAGTTTCCTGAGATCTGGGACTGGGTCCTGTTCATATATATAGGACTAAATGCAAAATGGGTCCATAAAGTATTTCTTGAATGAGTGAATGAGTGTCCAAACCACAATTTATTAGAACAACTTGTTGCATTTTCCCCAAGCTGAAGGGGATTTCTTAAGGCAGCATGGCATTGCTGTGTGCCTTTCATTCAAGGGCATCCATAGTGTATTTTCTTGGCATAGAAAGGAGAAATTCAAACCTCCTTTAGAAGTATGAAGAAATCAAATGGGTTATTCTTTGTTTAATGTTCATAGTAGCCTACCAAATGGTTCTGTTTGTCATCAAGCAGCTGCTGTTTTATTCCCAATGACAATCTGATGGCTCAATGGCTTGTTCGGAAAGGGCCCATCCATTGCTTAGTTCTGTACTTTCCCAGAACCTGTCTCAATATGTATCATTAGAGTGGAAAATCCAAGAATCCTGGTTGTCTTACCCATTGGTGTCTGAGTTCCTAAAACGATCTAGCCTGGCTGGTGTGGCTCAATGGTTGAGTGTCGACCCATGAACCAGGAGGGCTTGGTTAGATTCTGGGTCAGGGCACATGCGCAGTTGTGGGCTTGATCCCCAGTAGGGGGCATTGATGTTTCTATCTCTCTCTCCCTCTCCTTTCCTCTCTGAAATCAATCAAAATACAGTTTTTTTAAAAAAAGATCTAAGTCATGTTCTCTAGATTCCCACTCTTAGCTTGATCCCGGAACCCACCAGATCCTCGATAACAGCTGCTAGATCCTTGATAACAGCTGCTCCTTGAATGAACACTGTCAGGGTAAAGGGATTCTTAAAAAAGAATGTTATGCCCTAACCAGTTTGGCTCAGCGGATAGAGCGTCGGCCTGCGGACTCAAGGGTCCCAGGTTCGATTCTAGTCAAGGGCATGTACCTTGGTTGCAGGCATATCCCCAGTGGGGAGTGTGCAGGAGGCAGATGATCAATGTTTCTCTCTCATTGATGTTTCTAACTCTCTATCCCTCTCCCTTCCTCTCTGTAAAAATCAATAAAATATATTTTTAAAAAAAGAATGTTACCTTAACAAATAAAAGAAAATCATTAATGAATATCTACTGCAGATCAATCCACATTTAAATACATTTTAATTTCAGAATTTAAAAAATCCATGCCTTCAAGAAAAGCATGAATGAATGGTGACCCTTGGTGATAAATTGCTCACCAGGATAATATGACATAGTTGAATGCCTAATACGTTCAAGTTTCTTTCCTCATTTCTGAATATAGTCTATTTAGCACCCTAAAAGAAATTATAGAACTAGTCACTAATTAAGTTTAAAGACAACCAAGTTCTCCTATCTCCAAAAATCGGGGAATTTAAGAAAATTGGCTAAGATCACCAAGGCACATCAGAGTTTAGGACACTTATCTTCAAGTTTTGGCTCTACTTTATTCCACTATTAAACCCTGTTCTGCCAACATTTCCATAAAATAACTGGGTGAACTTTCTATATCCTCTATGATCTTATTGAATATAAGGTCCCATTCTGAACCAAAATATTAAATGGCTAATCATTTGTTCTCTTTCAGAATAAACAGACTTTTCTAGGCAAAAAAACATCATTTTAGGGGGGGGATTATACTTCATCCTTAACTGGATATGGATATAATGTAAATATCATATGCAGTTTTAATGAAATGATTTAGAAAAGTGTTTTAAAATAATTGAATCCAAAACATTGGCTCAGCAGAAATTTAAAATGAGGTTTGTTTCTCTGAGTTATGTGAGACACATTATCCTTATTGAGTGATGGTTAGCAATGTTTTTAAACCACTCAGCTATTGATGGTTTCACTGAGAGTAGGATTATTTAATAAACTTCATCATTCTCGACTCCAGTGTTAGAATTGTTTTCCCTGAAGCGTTTCTCAAGGTAAAACCAGCCTACATTCTCATTATTCTCTCGCTCATCTTATTACAGCAAGAAAGCAAATATTATTGAATTGGAAAGGAGACTGGAAATAAACAGTGAGAAAATATTTGTGTCTCCAGATGTTGTAGAAACACAACTTTCTCCCATGTTTCTCCACTAAGCACTTCAAATCTGGCATCCCCTGAGTCAACAAATGCCTACAATGAATTAGGATAAAAAAAGCAAGTGAAATAGATGAATGCTAGAATTGAACTTGTAAAAGTGATACTATTTCTGCCTCGTTGAGAGAACCAGACTCCAGCATCCTTCAGAATAAAGGCTGATTTCTTCGAATAGCTGTGGTCATGGACTCGTTTCCCTACGCCAGCGTTAACAGCAGCATGTACTTTGGTGCACAAGTAAGAGGTTGTTAAGACAGTGGAGTAAGACAAGCCAAAGTCTGTAAGGAAGGACAGTGTCCACTTTTGAGGGCCATTTCAGGTGACAACCTATCTTCCTTTGCCGAATACCGATCCAGGGCTCAGGATGCAGAAGTTTTCACTTTAAAATGAGGACAGTTGTACACAAGTGATCCTGGTTTGCCTGGGACTAGGGGAAACACAGAACTCAGGACTTTTAATACTAAAACAGAAAGGTCCCAGGGCAAACCAGGCTATATTTGTCACCTTATAGTACTCAGTCAGGGCGTGCCAAAGGGGATGTGAAGTTTAGATCTGCAGAGGCAAAAATGTGGTTGTTGGTGGCCAGAGTATAATCAAGTAATGCCAAGAGTTTAGGATGAAGTGATTGGTCTTAATTTTCCATTACTGCATGCTATGCTGTCTCCCTCCATACACTGGAAGATAAGTGAATCAGGATGAAGCAAAACACTTGAGTTCCTAACCTAACTCTACCACCTACCTATAAGCTATGAAGCTTCGTGCAAGTAACCACTTTTCTTAGCCTCAGATTTCCATCTGGGAAATGGGTCTAATAGTTCTACCTTGAAGATTTCTTGTGAGCATTAAATCAGGTTTTAAAATATATAAGTGGATGACATATTATACAGAACTGTTATTATTACTATTCTTGTTTATCTGTTTTACTAGAACAGAATATAGGAAAAGCATCAATATGTCATTCTATCTAACCTTGCTGTAAAATTGTCCAGTTTTCCTTTTATTTACTTAGTTTATTTTTTTGATGATTTACATAGTTATTAAATTAATAAATACATCAGTGAGTATTTTAGAGGTCCTCTTAAAATAGCTATTAACATATTGAGGTATCCTGATCGTCTTATGAAAATAAAATTACCATTTAAATGCTATAGCATACACAGAGCTTCATGAGGAAACTGAAGACACCATAGTAATGAAGTATAGCTACTGAATGAGAGAGCTTCAATTCATTCTGTTTAGCAAAAGACTCCCCTTTCTCTCTTGCTATCTTTCAGATTTTAGGAACAGAATGCAATCATTGCTACCTAAACCTTTTACCAATTAAAGCAGAAAAACAGTAGATCATATACTCCTTTTTGACTTTTGAGAACTAATTTAGGGGATAAATATGGCTGCCCATTGAAGTATCAAATCCAGAATAATCAATATAATGCAATTTTTAAAAATTCTCTTTTCAAAGTTTAAAAAGAAAAAAATATACTGGTTGCTATAGGGGAGAGGAATTTTTTTAAGAGATAAAAGGGAATTTAGAGATTCTTTTGTCCATTTTCTTTATTTTATAGGTAGGGTCAATGAAGCAAACTAGAGAAAGGTCATATTCCACATTGTTTATTTTCTGCGGTTTAGTACCTATATCAAGTGGGGGAACAAAGATATAATTGTTCACTTTCAGTATTGTGAAAGATACTATCTTTAAAAAAGCAACTATGCTAAGCTGAATTATTTCAACCAACACGTAGATAATAAATAAATGAAAGATCCACTTAGAATGGAAAAGATAAAGGTTTGATTTATTATAATGACTGTTGGTGGGAATCAACAATTCCTTGCTATTTATTTGTTTCCCTTCATCTGTCATGCACAGTTAGCAAAGAAAGTTATTATTGGATTTACAGATATGATTTTATGTTCAAAGCTAAAATTTCCCAGTGGAAAATAGTATTACATAACCTACCTAAATGGCAAAAAATTATTTTTAGCAAAAATTTGAGGCTCATAAAGAATAGTGTGTTTGTGTATGTGTGTATGTGTGTGTATGTATGTGTGTGTTTATAAGAGGAGATACATTCCAACAAGATTACCATTAACACCCAAAAGGCTTGGAAATCATGATCCACTGAAAGGTAAGTTCAAACAAAACAAAAAAAGGAACAATCCAAAAAAATCACTGAAAATTTGGTATGTACAGATAAGAAAGAATTGTAACAGATCATTCAAAATGGCTCATTAGATTGAACCGACTCACTGATTGGCACTTCATAGGAAAAGCCAAAAATAATCCCAACATTTTTACTTCTGAAATCTTCCATGGAAGGGTCAGAGTTTGTGGTAAAAAAGAAAATTTCAGTAAAATGTGCAGGTCCTGTTAATTATATGGTCCCCACATCTTGCATCTGTAGGCTCATTTCCATTCTCTTTGCCATTAGCGATTCTCTACCGCTCCCCTGTTCTCTGAAATATAATGTTACCCTTTTATTTGTTGTGGTGGGTGATTCAGAAGAGGTTTTACACCAATAATTACCTTCAGGCATATACTCTACACCATAATGTGATGGAGGTTTTGAAGTATAAGAGATTCCCATGAGCCTCATGACCTCTTCCAACTCAGTCCCACTCCATCTTCCCAGGCTCACCCTCTCTACAGGCCTACTGTTCTCCATTCCAGGCAGTGAATACTCAGCTCCATAAAGCCTGTCTCTCCGCTTTGTTTGTGCCTGTTCTTCAACAGAAAGTATCTCTCTACACTTAATAACTTAAGTGTCTCTCTGCACTTATCAAGTTAACCCTGGGGGTTAGAGCTGGACCATAACTTTTTCTATACATATGTGGATTTTTATAACTCTACTAGAGGCCTGGCGCACAAATTCCTGCACGGGTGGGGTCCCTGGGTGACCCCCGGCGATTGGGGAAATCAGGGCCATCTCGCCCAGTCCCAATTGGGGCAGAGCTGGCCAGGGGGTGGGACCTGGCAAAAGGGAGGTTGATTGTGGGAGCACACTGACCACCAGGGGGCAGCTCCTGAATTGAGTGTCTGCCCCCTGGTGGTCAGTGTGAGTCATAGCAAGCAGTTGTTCCACCATTTGGTCAATTTGCATATTAGCCTTTTATTATATAGGATAGTTTATAATACCCTTTGTAAGCTTCCTAATAATTAACCATGAACGTGTTGTTCTTTCTAGGCTGAAAGTTCCTTGGGGATTATGGCTGTAGCTATAAATCTATCTGCAGGGTGTTCCATAGTGATTGACATAGAGTAGGTTTAATACTTATTTCTTGACTTGAAATGTTAGCTACAGAGGCTTTAAGCAGATCTCCCAGTGGATGTGGGGAAAAAGAAGGCATTTGAACATACATATTCTGACAAGGTTTAGCACCAAGGATGTCCTAATTTTCAATACAAGTAGTAAAAGCATACTTCACCTTATTATTTCTGTGAACACAAATTAAAATTGTTATATGTAGTTATCAAGTTAAAGTAATTTTTTAGAATTACTGAACATTAACAGGCTTCTGCAGAAATCGTGCCTTCTTAGCCTTTATATAAAATTAAAAATAAGGTCACTCTTGTTCTGAGTGTTAAACAGAGGTATTTGAAGTCACATATGATTTTAAATAGTATCTTCTGTGCAATTGATGGCAAATTTGAAAAACCTCACTTGATTGTCTGTTAAATAAAGATATGTTTTCCCTCTTTCTCTATTAAATGGTATTTTGTCCTTGTAACATTTTTCTGCAAGGCATTAGCTTTCAGCAGTTGTCTCTTATCAAACTAGACAAAGCTTTCAATTTAATTGAATTTGAAAAGTACAAAGATTGACTGACTTACCAAAATGTATGTGGTAGCTTTAAACATATAAACAAAGCGGATGAAGTTGGCATGTTGCTTAGGTGTACGAGGTGACGAAAAGGTAGAGTAAAAAAACAATTTAATTAAAGATAGAAGAGTCCATAAAAAGGAGGATCTATAAAAGTGAAATTTATGATCATGAACTTCACTTTTTAGATCTTACATATTCAGCTACATAAACTGTCTCTACAACTTTCTGAAGTATGCATAGCAGGATGCCATCCACGGAGAAACCATTTTGTAGAAGCATTTTTTAATAGGAGAGTTCTCACACAACATTAAAGAAAGAAACGTAATCAAAGAAAAAGTAATTTAATTTAAGGGGAGAGAAAGAGAAAAATAATCATCAAGCATGGAACTTGAAATAACCTGATATCTGCACACCCACTTTGTACTAATCATGCCTTAGCATGTGTGAACTTGGCCAAAACACTACAAATTCCTAGACCTCAAAATTCCTTAACAGCAGAATCAAATGCCTTTCTTGCCTAAGCTATCTGTGTTCTCTATTCAGTCAAATTCAGTCCTCATGAAAGTTAATGAAAGGCCTAGGGAGAGAAGGGTCTTCACTGTTGTGGGGGCATTTGTTTTTGTGAGGAAATTATTTTTTTAGTTCTGCCTGTCTGGTGTGGCTGAATGAGTGAGGGTCAACCTAGGAACTAGGAAGTCATGGTTCAATTCCCCATCAGGGCACAGGAGGCAGCCAGTCAATAATTCTCTCTCATCATTGATGTTTCTATCTCTCTCTCCCTCGCCCTTCCTCTCTGAAATCAATAAAAATATATTTAACAAAGAAATTTTTTTCTCTGTGGGGGTGGGGGAGGGGGGAAACTGGGACGCTGGGGAAGGGGACAATAGCATATAAAAGACATGTTGTTTCCTTAGCTGATTTGGCTCAGTGGTTAGAGCATTAGACTGTGGACTGAAGGGTCCCAGGTTTGATTCCCCTCAAGGGCACATACCCAGGTTGTGGGCTCAATCCCCAGTAGGGGGCATTCAGGAGATGGCCAATCGATGATTCTCTCTCATTATTGATGTTTCTATCTCTCTCTCCTCCTCTAAAATCAAATATATATATATATCAGGCATTCAGTCAATACATATGATATGTTGTCAGGCATTCAAGGAGAGTAAAGAGCTATATAATTATTAAGAAAATAATATATATATATATATATATATATATATATATATATATATATATATATATATATATATATATATGGCTAATATGCTAAGGGTCCATCCATCTGACCAATCGCTATGCCATGCACTGACCAACAGGGGCAGATGCTCAATGCAGGAGCTGCCAAGACGTGCACTAGCCATTTACAGAGAAATAGCAGTGCGGACCAAGTGGGACACAGGCCCTGCCACTGCCCCAGAATGACTGCCCACCAAACCACCAAATTGCAGCCAGTGCTGCCGAGACCCCATGGCGCAAAATGTGGCCCACAGCCCAGCCCGGAAACGGTGGCTGTGGGCACCGGGTAATGACATCATGTAGCAACTCCCGGCTTCCTCTCCCTTGTGACTAGCCTCCTTGGAGTTTCTTCAGCCCAGAAACATGACTTGCTTTATAGCCAGGTGCAAACATTTTACACTTTAACCAAATATATGAAGCATTTTCCTGTGCCTCATCTCTGATCTTCACAGAAGTCCTGGAGTAGGTAGATCGGAGACTCAGTGGAATCCTATTTTCTTTTCATTAGCCAGAAAATGGAGATTTAGAAAGCCTAGAAACTTGACCTGACTGAAAAGAAATAAGAAATGGCGGACCTTGAAAATGACTTCAGGTTTTCTCAGTGCACAGAATATAGTCAAACACTGCTGCAGTTAAATATTTTACCCTTTGTTCTCCCTGCATGATCTACAATAATAATCAGCTTTGTGTTGATATTTACTGCTCTGTTGCCAACAATTACCTGAAAGAGAAGTTGGGGTGCTTCACTGGGCTGGAAAAAGTTTAGCTAAATCAAAAAGCAGGTCTAATTAAGCAAGTTTATTCTCTCTATATAAAAACCTAAGTTGACTTGTGCATGCACAATACTTATGAAGCTCTCAGTGGTGCCAATTGCATGTGTATGTTTCAAGCTGTCATTGTTGATCGTGACTTTGGTTGACACTTATATTATAAAGAAAGGGCAAATAGGAATATTAAAATATTCCTCCTAATTAGTTTCATTTCAATGTGCACAAATTCATGCACCGGGACACTAGTGCATGAATTATAAATAGCTATTACATTTATGTGAAAGTCTTTGTGTTGACATATGTCTTTGTTTCTCTTGAGTAATCATTTAGGAATGAAATGGCTAGATTATGTGATAGGTGTATGTTAACCTTTTAAGAAAGTGCAAACGATTTTGCAAAGTGGCTGTATTATTCTAGATAATCACCAGTAGCATATGAAAGTTCCAATTATTCCACATACTTTCCAGCACTTAGTATGGTTAGCTTTTTAAAATTTATCATTCTACTGGGTATGTGAATGTTTCATTGTAAGTTTAATTTATTTTTCCCTATTATTGATGATAACATTGTGTCATGTACTTATTTGCCATTATGGTATGTTTTTTTGTCTCCATTTATTCAAAATTTCCCCATTTTAATTGGGTTTTTTGTCTACCTATAATTGAGTTGTGTACGTTATTTTTATGTCCTGGATATACACATCTCTTAAAATAATTTTCAAATATTTTATCCTATTCTGTGGCTTGCATTTTCATGTTCTTTATAGTTTCTTTTAGAGAGTTAATTTTTTTTTATTTTGAAGTCCAATTTATGATTAATTTCTTTTTCTTGTGTGTGTGCTTTTGTCCTATTTATCAACTCTTTGCCTAAGCAAATGTCACTAAGATTTTTCCAGGATGTTATCTTGTAAAATTTTACAGTGTGGTGTGAATGATCAAGATTTACATCTTTCAAATAGATATCCAATTGTCTCAGCACCATTTGTTGAAAAGAGTATCATTCTCCATTAAATTACCTTGGAATCTTTGTCAAAAATCCATTTACTGTATGTCTAAGTTTAGTTCGGCCATCTCATTCAATTGCATTGATCATTATGCATAGCTTTTCGGCAAGGCAAAACTGTCTAGATTATTGTGGTTTTGTAAGTCTTAAAAATCAGGTAGTCTATATTCTCCAACTTTTCTGTTCCATTTCAAAATTGTGTTTGTTGTATTAGTTTTATTTTGCTGCATGACAAATGATCAGAACCTTCGTGGCTTAAAATACTCATTTATTATTTCACAGTTTCTATGGAAAGTCTGAGCAAAGCATGACTGGATTCTCTTCTCAGAGTTTCAGGGCTGCAATTAAAGGGTCTCTGGGACTGTGTTCTCTTCTGGAGCTCAGAGTCCCCTTCCAAGGTCTTTCACATTTTTAAAAGATTTTCATTTTTTTGTGGTTGTAGGGCTGAATCCCTGTTTCCTTGCCAGCTATCCAGCCAAAGACCATTTTTAGCTCTTACTGGCCCCCATCAGTTTTTTGCCATGTAGCCCCCTCCATAGGCCCTCCCATACACACGTTTCAGATCTCTTCCTCCGGGCAGAGCCCAGGTCCTCTGAAGGGTTCACCTGACTAGGTCAGGCCCATCCGGCATAATCTCCCTTTGGATTAATTCAAAACCAAATGATCTGGGACCTTCATTACAAGTGTAATATCCTTTTCCTTTTGCCATGTAATCTAATCTCATCAAATGTATGAAATCTATCATAGTCACAGACCCAACCACAATCTAGGGCTCAGTACAACAAGGGGTGGAAATTTGAGAATTCTGCTCATCACAGCTATTCTGTCTTTTCCATATTCCTGTATATTCTAGAATCAAATTGACTAATGAAAAAATATGTTGGGTATTTAGACTTTGGTCGAGTCTATGGATCACTTAGAAGAGAATTGATCTGTTAAGAATATTGAGTTTTTTTAATCCCTTGGCATGGTATCATTCACAATATTTATATTGATTTAATTTGTTTCAACATTATGTTTTAGTCTTTATATAGAGGTCTCAAAATGTCCTTTATCAAATTTATTTATGGTTTTTACTGCATTTGCCAAATGAGCAAACATTTTAAAATGTTTCTGGACTTAAAAAGCATTCACTTTTAGATGCATTGTGAACTAATTCTGAATACTGTAGAATTAATAGTACTCAGAGGAGAGACACAAATAAGAGAGTTTAGGGATTGATAAAAGCAATAAATTGCCTGCAGTGAACTTCAGGTCATTTTTTTTTCTTTCGTGATGACCTAGCATATTTTTGTTTTCTTACACCAATGATAGTAAGTCTAGGGAAATTTTTGAAAGTATGTCTAAATTTTTATCTATACCTCCTTTTGTGTGTGGTAACTGCTTTGCTGTTTAATAACATATCTACTAAGTTGATCAATGTCTGAGAGACAGAGTACAAAGCTTTACTTAGGGCTTGGCATAGTGTGTGTGCGTGTGCGTGTGCGTGTGCGTGTGTGTGTGTGTGTGTGTATAAGGTAGTGGTGAGCTATTTCAAAGTGATCCTTGGAGAAAGAGCATTGGACTAAATTTAAAGGGGCACTTTTTATGGGTAGAGTTCTCCTAGGACCACTAGCTATACTATTGTACACTATTCTAATGCAAATCATTAACTAGAATATGTAGGTTCAAAACCAAAAATTTAACATGTCTGAAAAAATGACAATAGAGCAGGTACAAATCCAAGAAAAAGAAAAAACAAAACAAGCAAAGATCTAAACTACACACACAGAACCAAGACTGTTGGTTCAGTTGATTCAGGAAGTACTTACGATTGTTAGCAGGATGGCGGTCTTTCAATTGATGACTTGAATTCTTCATTTATTTAGGTTTGGGTATCTATCCAAAGTGTTTGAACCTTGGTAAAAATGTCATCACAATAGGAAAGCATCCTGACAACCAAACTGTCAATAAAAATAAATCTATATTTTTCCCATCAGTGTTATTACATACACACACACACACACACACACACACACACACACACACACACACACACTCTCTAGAGGCCCGGTGCACAAAATTTGTGCACGGGGTGGGGGGGTTGTCCCTCAGCCCAGCCTGTGCCTTCTCACAATCCAGCACCCCTAAGGGTAGGGTCCCAAGACCTGGCTGGCAATCAGGGCCTATCAAGGCTTTCCTTCCCCAGGCTGCAGGCAGCTGGCCCCACCCCCACCACTGCCACTGCTTGCCATCTGTGTGGTGCTGCCCCCACACCGACCCCTGCCACCAGTCACTTCCTTCTGCAGGTGACAGGCGTGGGGTGCAATTGTTTGACTGGTCTGGGCCTCCCTCTTCAAGGCGATCATGCCGCGATGGCGGGGGCCCCTCAACCAATCGCATTGCACCCGCCTTGGCTGGTCTGGTGCCAGCGCGTGTCACAGCGTGTTTGTCCAGAAGGCCATCCAGATGGTCATTCTGCTGTCCAGCCATTCGGTTGCTTTTCATATTATGCTTTTATTATTATAGATTTGTTTTTACATTTTGACACATTGACTCAGAATAAAACGTAATGGAGATGATGGACATGGAGCTGAGGGAGATAAACTAAGGGCAGGTGAGCAGCAGTGGAATTTTGAAGCTGATATCAGGAAGGAAACAGGCATTATAAAAGCATTTAGCTAAGGGGAGAAACCCCTTAAACCAGAGCCAGGTGTGGCTGACCCCATGTGGCTCAGTGGTTGAGTGTTGACCTATGAACCAGGAGGTCATGGTTTGATTCCTGTTCAGGGCACATGCCTGGGTTGCAGACTTGATCCACAGTAAGGGGCGTGCAGGAGGCAGCCAATCGATGATTCTCTCTCATTATTGATGTTTCTATCTCTGTTTCCCTCTCCCTTCCTCTCTGAAATCAATAAAAGTAAAAAATAAAAATACATACATACATACATACATACATACATACATACATACATAAAACCAAAGCAAGGTGAGTGTGAACCAGAAGACAGATGCTAGGCCAAGAATCTCTCTAACCAGAATGGTGAAATGTAGCACTTACACTCTGTAGCCTGCCTGAAGTTATATACTCTACACAAAGGATTTTTATTTTTTCACTTGGAAGTCTTAGAGTCAGCCTTCTCTTGTAGTGGGGACTTCATGAAGACCCATGGAATTTACCAGAAACATGGTACTTTCCCACCTTAAAACTATTATGGTTATCATGTAGCTGTTCACGAAATTTCTTTTTCACACACTTTACAATGACATATCATTATATATTTTTTTGGAATTGATTAACAACAAAGATGTCCACACAGTTTTTGGTGAGAGTTGCCATGATCCCCTAGCATAGACCCTCTGTCTGCTACCTATTTGCCATGAAGTAAGTTGCTCAGTGTCCCTGAACCTAAGTTTCCTCTTCTATACCGGCCTACCCATCGGCTTACCATGAATTAAATAAGATGATGCATACCACATTTAGCCTAGTTCCTTGCATAGGTTGGCTACTCAGTTTATGTCAGTTATGCTTAAAAATATGTTATCGTTGTTGTCATTATTATTTTGTGGTAACATTTATTGGTAAATCGCAGAGATAAAATAAGTAATTCTTAGAAGAAATGGGTTTAGGAAACAAATGATAGAGGTAAAGGAAGGGGCCCTTGGAGCTTGGGAGTGAGGAAGCTAATGGTAACATGCCATTATTATTTTAGACCAAAAATATGGAAACTCGATCATTATCGAAATATTGGATCTGTCACATGATAAAGTTCTGTCTGTGAACCAAGTAGTGGAATTTGGAAACAAAAGCAAAATCCCTTGTCATTGTGGAGCTGAAGTTTCAGTGAGGGAGATTGCTATTTGACAAGTAATTAACAGTGTGAAGTGTCTGAGTAAGATACTTAGAGGGTGCTATGGGGATTGTAGGGTAAAGTGACCTAATCTAAGGAATCAAAGACTCTGTCCCTGAAAATTAAATTTTTAAGCACACTATGTAATACTGGAAAGGCAAATTTTCATTGTTACCATATTTAAAAAATATAGAAACTTATCAGTGAAGTTGAACCTTACTTAATCAATGGAGAAAAAAAAAAAAAAACAGGAATAACAAATCCTGCAGAGGTTGGCAGCCCTACAACATAGTAGATTTCAATCTAACCCTGTGACCTAATAGTGGTTCTTGATATATTAGAAAGCCAGAAAGCTTTGAGCCCAAGTCTGGCACATGCTAAATGCTTCATAAATGCTCATAGTTGTTGCGTTTTGTTGATGAAGAAGAGGCTGGTGATGATGATGATGGTGATGATTATGATGATGATGAAGGCTCAAGGCATATTATAATACTGTAAAATTTAGCAGGTTAATTCAACAAAATTGCCTTTGCCACATCTACTTTTTTCAAAAAAGCTCAATTAAAGGGTTCCATGAAATTTAGAATACTTACATATTTGGGAAGCTTTCATCATCTTCACTGAAAATAAATAAACAGCCTGCTCGTAGGTACTGATGAATAATATTTTTTAAATTCCCCAAACAATCGAACTGACTCTGTGAACCAGTTTTTCTCCATTTTTGATCCCTGAAACACCTGCATCCATCAGTTGGCTAGTGTTTTAGAACAGTCATTACTGCATTAGACACCATACATTCTTTAAGAAGCACATTCAGAGAAAGGAACCCGAAAATCCATATATATAATGAATCTTATATATACTTCATTTAAAAAGTAATTTTATCCCTCTGAGAATTAAAACCTCCAAGACTTCATATAAATTACAGAAAGTTAAGGCTATTAGTGTTTTATCATTGGAAGAAAAGAAAAATAGAAAATAAGACTATTACATTTACATTGACCAAATAATTGAGCATGGTTATTAATATTTTAGTGTTGACTTGGAGATTATAATTGTTAATTATTAAAAGAACGTTTTGAGGTGCCAGTGGAAGAAAGGCTATTACTATAAATTTAGAAAGTTTTTTTTTTTAAGACACAAATGTACTAAACATTTGTTATGGATGCTGAGACTGGCATGCTCTTTTGTTTGTTGTACATAATTACAAAAACTCAGGATAATACAAGGAAGCCAGTTAAAATGGAAATTGCTCTTTTAAAAGAGCTAATGTTCCAAAGAAAAACACAGTTTATGCTTGTTCACATTATTTTAGTAATTTTTATGTGCATGATCAGCTATCAGCATTCTAAGGCTTCAGGTTTAAAGGATTCTGATTGAGGACAAATGGGGAAAGGGCTGGTGGGAAAAGAAACAGGAATCAATACTTACAGCTTCAAATGAATGTAAAATAGTCTACATTTTTGTTTTCTTCTTCCTAAATTCCAGTGGAGGAGGAGGATCAGACTAGACATTGTAGATCTCTCTCTCTCTCTCTCTCTCTCTCTCTCTCTCTCTCTCTCTCTCTCTCTCTCTCTTTCTCTCTCTCTCTCTCTCGGTCTCACTTTAGAGATGGTATAACCAGTTTCCAACTATATTTCCAAAACTATGCTTCATTGACATAAGAAAACAATGCACTTCTATAGAGAAGTAGTTGACATTTTGTGAGTCAAATATCTGTGTTGGAGTTTTGCTTCCTAAATTCATTCTGTGGTTTTGAGGAGCAAGTCACACCATTTTTCTAAGCCTCATTCTTCTCATCTGTAAATTCAATTTAGTTCCTGCTACGAAGGGCTCAAACTATGTAAAGTAAAAAAAACAACTTTATTGTTTTTGAATTTAATTAGAAATCCGAAGGTAGAAATGGCCAGGGTTCTGGTTCTGATTCAGGGTTTCTCTTGACACTACCCTTTTCTGGGGGTGGGTTTTGACTCCAATCTAATGTCAAGTGGGATACAGCTGTTCCCTGCATCATCAGTTCCAAGCAACAAAAACCAGAGGAAGGCAAGAGGGCTGATCCTTTTTTGATTCTTCAGAAGTGAGAAAACCATTACGGAAAGCTCCCCAGCCCCAGAAGTTTCCTCCACATGCTTCTTCTACCAGAAATAATTCAAACACCCTTCCCTAAACCACCCCCAGACAAGCAGAGAGTGGTTGTGCCATGTCTGTCTACTACATCTCTGGGGTAGAATGGATATTGGTGAGTAACATTATTCCCCCAAATTATAATCAGTCCTGTGGTGCATAGGATGTAAGACAGCTTACTCCAAATTGGCAAGATGCCCTTTTCACTGCCATGAGGGATAAGGAACTTGAGATGGAAACCAAATACAGGTAAAGAATCAAGTTGTGTGTTTTGCTTATTTGAGTCTAGGTCTTTGAGAAACTCAATCCTCTCCCTGTGTTTAATTAAGTGTACTTAATGCACTGGTAGTAATTATTTTTAATTCCTTTCTTTATATCTTTTTTGGCCTCTCCTTACAGTTAAAAGATGACAGACCCTATACATATGTTTGCTTAATAATACTCAATTTTCTACATTCTTAATGGTCAAAAGTGGTCCTCATCTCTCCACATGCCTCTTTTTGTCTTGACCATTGAGCACATATGTTCTAATCTTTGTTTTGTGAGCAATTACTTATTTTTTTCTAGATTTTGGAGGCTTGACATATGTTAAAATTAAGTGAAAATCATGTGTTCTTGAAGGTGTAAATTTTCCTATTTCCCCCTATGTTTCTTCTGGATAGTAGCTATCAGAAGCAAATAAACATGTCTTTCATATTGGTCTTCTTGAATTTAAATTCTGTCTACCTCCTACAATGTAGCATTTTTGTTGTCCTTTGAGATTTTTTTTTCCAACTGAGTCTTTAGAGTGGATGGTAGGAGACATACATTTGGGGTCTAAAACACTTCCTGTCAGGTTCCAAGTCAATTAGTGAAGGAATTATATTGTGTAAAAAAAGTATCAATACAATGCAGTTAAACACATACACATTTGACAAGATGATGCATAGGAATTGTTAGAGAGAGAGAGAGAGAGAGAGAGAGAGAGAGAGAGAGAGAGAGAGAGAGAGAGAGAGGCCTTTTGTGTCATTTATAGATTTCTTCTTTTTGAAAGTGGTTCCTTCTATGTCAGGAGTGAAAAGACAGAGGTGAGAATCTTACTGAAACGTTGTGATAGTGAAACCACAGTCCGAGCACAGAAATAATTTGCCCCTCTTCCCCCATACATTGTTTGTGAATTTAATCTCTATTTGACCATTTTCTCCCTCCTATGAAATACAGCTCAGTGGTTGGGGATAAATTATTTAAAACAAGATTTATCTTTAAAACATTTAAAAAGTGGCATCAGGTATTTGTCCTCTGTTCTAATCTTGAACATCAAGTTGAATATTCTGACTTAGATCTTTTTTGTTCTTCTTCCTTTATAGGATGTCAATATTCCTTTAAACTACAATAGTGATCTCCAGTATGTGCGGCCTTTTTCTCCTTAGTATATATAAAAAGAGATCTCAAAGAATTCTTTTTAATCCATTTCCACAATGCAGTCTTTGTAGATAATAACAGTTCTGATAACAACCATGTCTTTTATCTTCAGGAATTCTCAAAAGAAATAAAAATATCTTTATTCATCGAAAAATGTTTTATACAAGTTTAAAGTGTTTTTAAATATTTTTTTCCACTCCAGAAAATATTTTCCTCTAAACAGGCACAAAGATGAAAGTATTTTTAACACTCTGAAAGGGAAAATTGAAAGTATTATCCATGAAATGAAATGATTATTTAAAAGAAAAATATAAAATGTTGGTTATCATTTGCAATAATGCAATCTCAGAACTTTACCCTAATTGTTTCTACCTTATAACCACTTTATGGTAATTATTATGATTTTATGGAAGCTCAAATAAAATAATTAAAAAATATTATAAAATGCATTCATTCATTCACTCAAGATAAATTCATTATGTCAGGCTCTCTATCAGTCACTGAGGATACAATATTAGGTCAACATAACACACAGCTACAACTTTAGTATTACGGGAGAAACCAAGAATCTTCAAATACATGTTACATTGCAAGAATAGGAAATATTATACATAGAAGTAGATCATACTAATATGAATAACAGGATTATTTGTTAGAAAGAGTATGATGACTTGGCAGAGAAAGTAAGGACTGAAGAAGGATCTAAAGGAAAATGAGGAAATAAAAGATTTTCCAGGGACGGAGCAGGCCAAGGATTCTGAACTCTATTCTAATGCTTCTAGGAGAATATTCATGTATTTTTAAGTATGGGAGTGGACATGATTATACAGGCATTTTTAGATGCTTATTCTGGTCTCTCTGGAGGCGTCAGAATAATAAGTGGAAACTAATTAGGAAACAACTTTTAAAATAAAAAAAATGCATTATGGTAGTGGTGGTGGTAAGGAAGATAGGAGGAAGCTGACAGAGTACATATGTAGGTTTACGGTACAATTGGCTCCTTGAGATTCACGGTCCTGTCTCCTCACCCTCCTTTGGTCCATGGGAGGCTGACCCCTATAGACCACACCAGTGGGCCCCTTGTCGTTGGCTTCTGGGGATGTCCAGCTAATAGGGAGCGTCAGCAGGCTATTTATTCCCGGGCACCTCCCCACAGAGTCACCTTAGATGGCTGCTTCTCTAAAGGGAACACACCTCCGGGACTGACTCTCTCTCTCTCTCTCTCTCTCTCTCTCTCTCTCTCTCTCTCTCTCTCTCTCTCTCTCTCTCTCTCTTCCCGTAGGAATCTAGAGTTGGTAAAGAGCCCCAGGATATCGTACTGTTCCTTATGGTAGCCCTAGGCTGTCTGTCCACCCTTTAGAAGGATTGCCATAATTGAAAATATTTTAGAATTATTCTAATGAGTGTGGCATCTATGTCCTGTGGGTCCCCTGACTGATAGAGTGGGTGAAGGAGAGTAAATATCAAGAATGCCTCATAGGACCTGGCTGGTGTGGTTCAGTGGTTGAGCATCGATCTATGAACCAGGAGGTTGAGGTTTGATTCCCAGTCAGGAAACTTGCCTGGGTTGCAGGCTCGATCCCCAGTGTGGGGCGTGCAGGAGGCAGCCAATCAATGACTCTCTTTCATCACTGATGGTTCTCTCTCTCTCTCCCTCTCCCTTTCTCTTTGAAATCAATAAAAATATATTACAAAATTATAAAGAATGACTCATTGGGTTCTGGCTACAAAGGAGGATTGATAACAGTGCCATTCACTGAAATTAGAAATCCAAATAGAGAACTAGTGTTGAAGAGAAAAAAATAATCAGGATTGAATGAATGCATTTGGGGCCTGTTGCATTAGTGTTTTCCTTGTATACATTCAGGTGGATATTTTGAATGGACTGCTGGCTTTTAAGACTAAAGGGAGGCAAGAAAGTATCCTGTGACTTCCTGTTAACCATCAGCCACACAGAAAAGCATATTGGAAGATGATGAAGGCAGCGTTGGGGTTACAGAGCTTGAAAAGGCAATCTCTGCCTTCTGGGATGTAGTTATTCCCTCAGTCCAGTGAAAGTTTCTGCTTCTTGAGGGATGGAGATAGATCTGTTTCATCTCTGTGCTTATCTTTCAACAGAACAAGTTTGCTTTGCTTATATTACTGATAGCGGAGAAGCAATCCCCTCAGACCATGTCTAACATAAACTAGTTGCTGCGTAAGTGTCATCGGAGTAAATGGATTTCCTATTACATGTGGATTTTAATTATCCACAACACAAGCAAACATGGAAAACAGAGAGAAAGCATTCCAAATAACACCCACCAGACTTAGCAACAACTTTGAAAGTGCCTCTAGTGTTCTGTTGGAGAACATTAGCTTGCTTTTCTGCCGACACTGCCAATCCATTCGGAACAACCTCATCATGTCATAGAGTCCTATCCAAGTTTCCAGCCCTCGGCTGGGAGTTGTAACTCTTTCGAGTTTAAACTGCCTAATTTTCCATTAAAAAATTAAATAGCAGGGCTTTGAAGTGACTTATCCATAGAAATACACCCAGTTACCAGAATAAGTAACATTATGAATGTCAATCTCTGGATACCCGATCTAGGGCATTTTTTTTCACTTGGATTTTTTTTATTATTTTTGCTTTTTGTCATATAACAAGAACATTGTATATTCTTTACAGCAGTGGTTCTCAACCTTGGCTGCACATTAGAATCACCTGGGAATCTTTTTAAAATCTTGATATCTGGGCCTCATCCTCCGGAAATTCTGTTTCTTTGTTATGGGGTGAGGCCACACACACACATACACACACACACATACATACATATATATATACATACATACATATATATACACACACATATATATATACATACATACATATACACACACATACATATATATGTAATTAATTTAGAGAATTTTCATTTTAACAATTGTTATTTTAAGAAGCATTTTCTTATTCATAAATGAGGAATATTTTTCCATGTATTTGTCTTCTTTTATATTCCTCAGTTATGCTTTATAATTTTTTTCCCAAAAAGGATTTGCACATTCCTTATTGAATTTTTCCAGGAGAATTTTTACTTTTAGATCCATTATGAATGGTAAGTTTTATCCGCCTAGTTATGAGAGCTATGAGAATATAGCAATGTAATGATTGTTAGCAACTCCCAGCTCAACTCTATTATTACTTCTCAAAGTATTCAGCAGAGCATTGTGGGTTTTAATTATTCCAATTCTTCTGCAAATATCTTCACACTAGAAGCCCTCGCAGCCACGGCTTCATCCGGAAGGTCATCTGGATGGTTGTTCGGACAGTCGTTCCGCTGTTCTGCCGTTCGGTCAATTTGCATATTATGCTTTTATTATTATAGATATTAGCTTCCCACATGCACCTAAATATTTCCAAAATTGTTATTTCAGTGGCAATAAGACCAAAAAGTCTCCATGTCCCATGATATGTGTTGATATACATTGTACACATGTAACATGTACAATGAGCAATAAATGTTTATTGTCTGACTGAATATGCTCCCAAGTTATTTTCAAGGTTACCTTGTATGTTTTGGTACTAAAAAATATTTCTAAATTAAAGCAAGAGTTCTTTCTGAATGCTAGGCAAAATGTAGAGGCAAATGTCTTCTATACAGTAATTTTGATTTACATCAATGTGATTTTGTGTGTCGATTCATTTGTCAGTGCTATAATATGAGGTTCAATCAAGCTTAATGCTTGTAGAAGTCATAGAAACTAAAGCTAAGCAATAATCTTGTGTCTAGATCTGAAGTCATAAATAGCACTGTATCTGTTGCCACACCAGTAATGCTAGTATTATTTATTAGAAATGATAGCAGTCTCCTCTAGCTGACTGCTGTAATAGAACAATATGAATAAGATATAATTTCTATGAAAGGCTGTTTTTTTTTGTAAGCACAGAGATCTTATAATGTGCTACTAATCTATTTGCTGGCTTTACTTGTTACAAAGTCTTAAATGGAAATATACAAGCAAAAATAACATATCTATGTATGTGTATATTTATATGTGTGTGTGTATATCACATAGACACCGACATCTGTGGCTATTGCCAGAATGAAAGAGGGGGTGGGGGTGTGTGGAGGTGGACAAAGGGGGGTAAATAGGAACGGAAAGAGACTCTGCTTGGGGTGATGGGCACACCATGCAGGGTGCACATGGTGTTTTCTTGAGGTATACACTTGAAACCTGTATGTTGTGAACCAATGTCACCCCAATAAATTCAATTAAAAAAATTCGCAGATACCCACATGTACCTATAGTATTTCATCCACAAAAAAAATATTTTCACAGTTTCACATGAGTTGCATATATAATTCCAGGCAGTTTTTCTCATTATTCTCATGAAGCTCAGGTTCTGAATACTAGTGTAAAATACGGTCATATAGCCAATAGCATAACATATCATTTATCTAACAGATATGATAGTCTCTACTTACTTTTTCAAACACATTATTATTAACTGATGTCGGGTTTGGGAATGATATGTTGAGTAAAGGCAGATGTTTCTCTCTCCTCAAGGTGTTGATAGCCAAGCTTCTCAGCTTAAAATGACTTACAAGTTGGCACCATTAGGAAAGACAAGAAGAGAAATAGGTTTCAGACTTTTGGGGATATTTTATTTTATTGATTGATTTTAGAGAGAGGGGGGAGGGGAGATAGAGAGAGAGAGAGAGAGAGAGAGAGAGAGAGAGAGATTGATTTGTCATTCCACTCATTTATGCATTCATTGGTTGCTTCTTGTATGTGCCCTGACCAGAGATGGAACCTGTAACCTTGGCATATCGGGATTACACTCCAACCGACTGAGCACCCAGCCAGGGCTGGGGGGATTCTTTATATTTCAAATAAAGATAACTTGCCTTTCATTTATATTATGTTATTTAATAGACAAAATACATGTAATGAATAAAAACGTAGACTAAATATAATTTTATTTTATAGCTCTTTAAGAATTTGTTAAGAATTTTAAAGATCTGGAAGAAGAGTTTTTTTTTTGCTTTAAATTCATTTTATAGGTACTGTAATTGCCATGAGGAGTGAAGTTGAATATGACCCATTTAAATAATCACATAACATGATATTTCCAATTTTTGATGAGCATGAAGAAGAAAATTATAATGTGTTGAGAAGTTGGTTTTTTTTTTTTTTACTTTCTTTTTATTATTGGCACTATTAAATATGTCCCTCATTTTCTCTACCTCCTAAACACTGGACTCACCCTATTGGTGGCTTTAAGGAAGAGAAAGAGGTTTTGTTTATAGTAGTAGTCAGTCATGGTTGTTACTATTTCGATTCAATTCCAAATTTAAAACTCCTTTATCATGGGTTTATTTCTTTATTGTAAAATCTTTTACTGTTGAAAGTATTAAATATGTCCCATTTTATCCCCCATTGGCCCCTTCCTGCCTGCCCCCGCCGCTCACCCAGGCCTTCTCCACCCTACAGTCTGTGTCCATATCATGGGTTCATTTCTAAAGATCAGTGAGTTGGTCATTGAGGAAGATACACACACACACACACACACACACACACACACACACACACCTGCAGAATTCCAGAATTTAAATACTCTTCTGAGTCTACCCAGTTTTCCCACCAGTAGTCCTTCTTGCCAGTTGTGGCACCTCATATACACTCCCACCGTGCTACCTCCATCCATGGCAAATCGAAGCTGGTGTGTCCATCACCTTGTAAAGCCATGTCATCATAATAGAGAAAGTGTTTCACTGGCCTGGACTGTTAGGATCCTGAGAAATATTTTCTTAGTGATAGTTTTAATACAAATTGGTTATTTTTATGGAAACAATGCAGGGTGGGACAAAAGTCAGTTACCAGTTGTGAGAATGCAAAACACAGAGCTTATTGTTTATTTTTCTTTATTTTTATGTATTAATTATTGTATTACTTTTCCATATGAACAATTAAACCTGCTTTTGCCCCACCCTGTATTATGCTTCTGGCGAAACATTTTGCCAAGAGCCTGCTTTTGGCTTTATGTCCATTAGTTGGTATTGAAATAAACACTTGGTTTACTTTTTTCTCCTATCTTTCTACTCAGTTGTGTTAGTGTAAGAGTGCAAGCTAGTATGTGACAGTCCCTTTTTATTCAGTTACTAGAGGCCCAGTGCTCAAAATCCGTGCATCTGGGGGGTCCCTCAGCCCGGCATGTGCCCTCTCACAGTCCAGGAGCCCTCAGGGGATGTCTGACTGATGGGGGAGTGGGCCTAAGCCAGCAGTCGGACATCCTTAGTGCTGTCACAGAGGTGAGAGAGTCTCCTGCCACCGCCGCTGCACTCACCATCTGTGAGCCTGGCTTCTGGCTGAGCAGTGCTCCCCTTGTGGGAGTGCACTGACCACCAGAGGACAGCTTCTGCATTGAGTATCTGCCCCCTGGTGGTCAGTGCGCTCATAGTGACTGGTTGTTCCATCATTTGATCAATTTGCATATTAGCCTTTTATTATATGGGATGTTTATTTATAGAAGTTCTGTAGTAGTTCTAAAACAGGGAATTCTAAGGTTCCCCCCCCAAATTACCGTTTATTATGCATTTCTTCTATCAATGCACAAATATTTCAGATATAAAGCAGAATATAGATAGAATCAAGGGGCATTTTGATAGGTGTATTAAACATATATCTTGAACATATCTTCAGATTTCTGCATACATTTGTATGTGCTCTTCTCTCTCTTCTCTCTCCCTTTCGCTTGCTCTCTTTCCCTCTCTCTCTCTCTTTCTCTCTCTCTCTTTCTCTCTCATACACACACACTCACACACACATACACACACACACACACACACACACACACACACACCTCAGCACTCAGAGAGCCTGTGCTGAAACTATAATGATCAATGAGAAGATTAATATTAACCATAAAAATAAAAACAAATGAGTGGCCAGCTAGCCAGGACATTCAGATCTGAGAGATTTCTTCTCTGTAGCACAAGGTGCAGCTAATGAACAGTGTCTTCAATAACACCTTTTTAATAAACAGTGCTGAGTTTCATGTAAGTGTATCTGCAATCTTTCACAATAAGAGCCATTGGCTCAAACTCAGTGCCAAATCCATTAAAAGTCATTAATCAGAATATACTAGACTGAGAGCATGACTCTCAAATGACCTGGCTTTACTTAGCGATAGATTTTTTACCACTTCAAACTGTGCATCCCTCTGGCAAACCTCTGTAAGTATTGTTCCTCTCAGCATAGCCTGCCTTTGAATGCTCCATAAACTAGAAAAACAGTATTTAAGAACGGACTTTCTGGTGAGTTCCCATACCAGTCCAAATTAGTGCATTTTCCCCCCATGCAATGTAGACTTGACTATATTCATCATCAAAAAGAATATAAAAGGAAAGAAAAGTGTGAGAATATAAAGAAGTACATACACACAGACTCATAAATACAAATACATACATATTGCGTTTACCTTAAATCTCACATGTAGCCAAATTTATGGGGGTAGAGAGAAGAGTGGACAATGACAACCTTCAATCTGTGTCAATAACTTCCCTGATTCTAGAATTATGTCAGCCATAGTATATTAAAACTTACAAAGCCTTGTTTTATTTATTGGAACATAAGGAGGATGCTTAATTATTTGAGAATAAGAAGTCATACTTTCCTAGAAAATGTAAATTTAAAATGTCACCTTTGGCACTGAATCTGATAACCAAAGTGCTAAGTGAAATAAGGCAGTCAGAGAGAGACAAGTGCCATATGATTTCACTCACATGTGGGATCTAATGAACAAAATGGACTAATAAGCAAAATAGAGATAGACACACAGATAGCGAACAGACTGACAACTGTTGGGAGGGGAGGTTTGGGGGACTGGGTTGTGGGGGTGGATGGAATGAGAAAAAAGAGAGAGAGAGAGAGAGAGAGAGAGAGAGAGAGAGAGAGAGAGAGAGAACCTCATGGACAGGATGAAGGTGAATCTAAATTCCTGGCTGAGTCCAGCAAACTCATTGTTCACTATGGGTTGAGTCCATGAGCTTTAAACTCCTTTCCAACATGATCAATTTCCATTCTTGGTACTGAAAAAAAAAGATTTTAGTTTGTAGTGTAAAATAATACACACACCAAGGAAATAAATTATTTAAATTCCACTTAATCTCTATTTCCCACCATTAATTTCTCTTACCATCTCCCGCCAATCATCCTTCACTCCTGTAGGTGAGGACTCCACTGGGATTTAGGTCTTGAGTTGAATCTTGACAACCACAGGCCACCAGAATGAAATGAATTCCACAATAATTTAACCCTCTTAGTTTTTTCATATTTCCTTTAAGAAGTATACATGAGGCCCTTGCCAGTTTGGCTCAGTGGATAGAGTGTTGACCTGTGGACTGAAGGGTCCCAGGCTCAATTCCCGGTCAGGGCACATGCCCAGGTTGTGGGCTCAAACCCCAGTAGGGGACATGCAGGAGGCAGCCTATCCCTGTTTCACTCTCATCATTGATGTTTCCATCTCTCTCTTCCTCTCCATTCCTCTCTGAAATCAACAAAAACATTTTAAAAAGAAAAAGTATACATGCTATTCACTAGCAAAGAAGAAATATCAGGAAGTAATTCATACATGCGGCAGTCTTGAGTTTTGATGTGGAAGAGTGAGGATGATTCAAGGAAACCTCCGTTACATTAAATAATATAATTGATCTAGGAAGAAGAAATATCTTTAAAGGCATTATATTTTATCATAAAAATCGATACTGTTGCAGGAATTACGGTGATCAATGCTAATTTTGCTTTCTTCTGGGATAACTCCAAATTTATGTTATTATCACTGCTTACAGAATGTTAGATTCATTTAATAGCTCTATATCTTACTAGGCTTGACCAACAATAGACAGTAAAATGGAAAAGAAATACAATTTATGGTAATGATTTTGAATTGTGATATATTTATGCAAGTAAGAACACATCTTTAAATATTCTAATGAGTTTTTTTCAAAGCTTGATTATTTATAACATAATCAGGTAAAGTCAGCTAAATTATAAATCTTTCTCAAAAGTGTACTTGCCAATTTATATACTCCATTTAGAAGACAAACACCAAAAGGTTGAGTTAAGCCTTTCATGATGTTTTAAAAAATCACTTGCATAGATGTTGGGAATACATGATGTAGGGCAAGGGTGGGCAAACTTTTTGACTCGAGGGCCACAATGGGTTCTTAAACTGGACCGGAGGGCCAGAACGAAAGCATGGATGGAGTGTTTGTGTGAACTAATATAAATTCAAAGTAAACATCCTATACTAATAAAAGAGAAAAATGGTAATTGGCGTACAACCGATACCTTTTTCATTGGCTAATCAGCGAGATATGCAAATTAACTGTCAGCCAAGATGGCGGCTGGCAGCCAGGCAGCTGAGAATAGGAGGCTTGGTTGGCCCAGCGATGGAGAAAGTCAAGGATCCCCGCAGCTGCGGGGCTCTGAGCTCCTGAAGCAACAACTCCAAAAGATACAATGTTTCAATTATAGAAGCTAAAAGATGGCGGTTAATTTGCATACTCAGGCTCCAAGCAGAGCGAAGCCAAACAGCCCTGAAGCAGCAGGGCAGAGAGGCCTCAGGGCCTGGGATCAGCGGAGCCGAGAGGCCTCCCGCCCCGAGATCAGCGGAGGCCAGAGTCGGCCCAGCCCTGCAATCAGGGAGGCGAGAGTCGGCCCAGCCCCGCGATCAGCAGAGCCTAGAGGCCCCCCAGCCCCGGTTTTCATCGGAGCCGAGAGGCCTCCCGGCCCCGCGATCAGCGGATCCCAGAGGCCTCCCAGCCCAGGTGATCAGCGGAGTCGAGAGGCCTCCCAGCCCCGGTGATCAGCGGAGGCGAGAGGCCTCCCGGCCCGCGATCAGCGGAGTCAGAGGCCCCGAGATCAGCGGAGCCAAGAGGCCTCCCAGCCCCGGTGATCAGCGGAGCCGAGAGGCCTCCCGGCCCCAGTGATCAGCGGAGTCCGGAGTCGGAGGCCCAAGATCAGCGGAGCCAAGAGGCCTCCCAGCCCCGGTGATCAGCGGAGTCGAGAGGCCTCCCAGCCCAGGTGATCAGCCGAGAGGCCTCCCGGCCCGCTCCTGGCCCCGTGATCAGCGGAGCCAAGAGGCCTCCCAGCCCCGGTGATCAGCGGAGCCAAGAGGCCTCCCAGCCCAGGTGATCAGCGGAGCTGAGAGGCCTCCCAGCCCCGGTGATCAGCGGAGCCGAGAGGCCTCCCAGCCCAGGTGATCAGCAGAGTCGAGAGGCCTCCCAGCCCAGGTGATCAGCGGAGCCGAGAGGCCTCCCAGCCCCGGTGATCAGCGGAGCCGAGAGGCCTCCCAGCCCAGGTGATCAGCAGAGTCGAGAGGCCTCCCAGCCCAGGTGATCAGCGGAGCCGAGAGGCCTCCCAGCCCAGGTGATCAGCGGAGTCGAGAGGCCTCCCGGCCCCGGTGATCAGCCAAGAGGCCTCCCGGCCCCGGTGATCAGCCAAGAGGCCTCCCAGCCTGCTCCAGGCCCGTGATCAGTGGAGTCGGAGGCCCTGCGATCAGCGGAGCCGAGAGGCCTCCCAGCCCCGGTGATCAGCGGAGCCCAGAGGCCTCCCGGACCCATGATCAGCAGAGCCGAGAGGCCTCCCAGCCAGGTTATCAGCAGCCGAGAGTCCTCCTGGCTAGAGATCAGCGGAGCCGAGAGGCCTCCAGGCCCCAGTTATCAGCGGAGCCGAGAGGCCTACAGGCCATGGTTATCAGCAGCCGAGAGGCCTCCAGGCCAGGGATCAGGGGAGCCGAGAGGCGTCCTGGCCCTGGGATCAGCAGAGCAGCGAGGCCTCCCAGCACCGGGATCAGTGTGACAGGGTGCAGAGCCCCAACCCTCTGATCGGCCCTGCTCTGTGTGTGACAGGGTACAGAGCCCCAACCCCCCTGATGGGCCCTGCTCTGTGCATGACAGGAGTGGCGCTGCAACCTCCCTATGGACCCTGCCTTGAGTGTGACAGGGGGCGGTGCCCCAACCCCCCAATCAGCCCTACCCTGAGCGTGACTGAGGGTGGCATCGCAACCTCCCAATCTGCCCTGCTCTGTGCATGACAGGGGGCGGTGCCCCAACTCCCCAATTGGCCCTGCTCTGAGCCCGACCAGGGGCTGCACCTAGGGATTGGGCCTGCCCTCTGCCACCCGGGAGCAGGCCTAAGCCAGCAGGTCATTATCTCCTGATGGGTCCAAGACTGTGAGAGGGCACAGGCCAGGCTGAGGGACCTCCTCTCCCAACCCCGAGTGCACAAATTTTTGTGCACCGGGCCTCTAGTCATTACATAAAAGGGTACGGTCTTTTTTTTTTTTTAGTTTTATTCATTTCAAACGGGCCGGATCTGGCCTGCGGGCCGTAGTTTGCCCACGGCTGGGGTAGGGTCAAACTGTTCTTACTGCCTCAATTCTCATTTTCATACTGCCTCAGTCTGACCACAAGAATTATCAAGCTCTGGTGAAAGTAATATGATCTCCAGGCTTAAACCAAGTTAATATACTGTCATGTTTAAAGTCTTGCCCTTGCAATATTATGGAGCAGCCCTGCCTGGTGTTGTTAAGTTGTTAGAGCATCGGCCTGCACACTGGAGGGTCACAGGTTCGATTCTGGTCAAGAGCACATACCTGGGTTGCATGTTCTATCCCTGTGCCTGGTAGGGACACGTGTGGGAGGCAACCAATTGATGTGTCTCTGCCACATTAATGCTTCTCCCTCCTCCTCCTCCTCCTCCTCCTCCTCCTCCTCCTCTTCCTCCTCCTCCTCCTCCTCCTCCTCCTCCTCCTCCTCCTCCTCCTCTTTCTCTTCCTCCTCTTCTTCCTCCTTCTCTCTCTCTTTCTCTCTCTCTGCCCCATCTCCCCACTTCCACTCTCTCTAGAAATCAATGGAAAAAATATCCTTACTTCTTGAATGATGATTTAAAAAAAACACACATTATGGAGCAAATCTAGATGCTACCTTTGGAGAAAATAATAGGAAAGAGTGGACATTACTGTAGGAGAGTTAAGTTCACACTTGAGGTCCATCATTTGCTTGGTGAGATTAAATAATTGGTCCCAAACTATTTTTCTCTGCACATGCTATTTAATCTATCTCCCATAATGAAAACATGCAGCCACCTGTTTCAGTGCCCGATAATATAAATATAGTAGGTGCTCATAAGTGGTGGTTCCTTCTTTCAATGCATACATTTATCTCATGTCAATATTCTTAATGTTGTTTTTTTACTCTTTTGAAAATATGCCAGCATTGAACATTGCTGTGCTGTAAGAGATTTTCTTACACACCATTTTTATGCTTGTCATCATTTTAACGTTTGTATCCTTTTAAGAGCGATTCGTAGCAAGTGCTTGCATAGTGACTGACACAGTTCCTCTATTAACACACAGTTTGGGACAATATTCTTGCAATGATATACATTCACTAATTTATATTATTTAGCAATTGCTTTTTAATTCACCTAAATCATGTTATTAAATTTTTCTGGACAACTTCAATAGACATTTCTGCAATTAAAACAACATCCCATACTATTTCTTCTAAAAATGCATCTTTGAGTATTTTCTAGAAATAGCAAAAAGGTTCTCCTGTAAAGGACAGGATAGCAAATTGAGTGACTGCGTCATATTTACATTAATTAGCATAATTGATAAGAGATCATTGATATGTCAGTGACCCATAATTCTAAGCTTAAAACCCTACTACACTTTGAGAACATTACTGAGAATAACATTTTCTAAAAGTATATTTGCCTGTTTTTTAAACATCTAAATCCAAATTCATTTTGTTAAAACATGTATATTCAGTAGAATATATATATCCATTCCTCATCATTCTCCTTGCATTTCCAGAATATTACTTGCATGTGAAATAGATAAAATATAATGCCTATCACTGAATGTGTTATTATAAAATAGATTAGATAACTACAACATTTAGTGTATGATTTGAGTTTAGATAAGGGTGTGTTTTCTTCTCAGGAAAAAAAAATTAAACTCCAAAAACAAAATTAACTGGACCATCTCTTATCAATTTGACAAAAAGCTGTGGTGACAGACTTTAAAAACCTACTTTATTTTTAGCCAACCCTGAAATCAAGGCACTTACTTTTGATAATTCCATTTTCAAATAGGTTTTCAGTCAGAAAGATTCAAAAGTCAAAAACAATTTTGCATTTTATGGGTTGTGTTTAGTGCTTCTAATAATTTTGGCATGCTATCTGATAAATAACGAATAAGTGAATTTTCTCTGGTATAATCTAGGGTTCATTCTCCATATCAATTTGATTGCAATATTGTTTATACTTTTTTAAAGTAATTAATTTGTAAGCATGTTTAGTACCATTTTATATATTTAATAGAGGCCCGGTATATGAAATTCCTGCACGGGGGCAGGGGTGTGAGAAAGGAGGTCCCTCAGCTCGGCTTGCACCATCTCACAATCCAGGACCCCTCGGAGGATGTCCAACTGCCAGTTTAGTCCCGATCCCACATGGATTTGGCCTAAACTGGTAGTTGGATATTGCTCTCACAATCCGGAACCACTGGTTCCTAACCACTTGCCTGCCTGCCTGCCTGATCGCCCCTAACCACTCTGTCTGCCTGCCTGATTGCCCCTAACTGCTTGCCTGCCTGCCTGCCTGATCGCCCCTAACCACTCTGCCTGCCTGCCTGATTGCCCCTAACTGCTTGCCTGCCTGCCTGATTGCCCCTAACAGCCTCTGCCTCGGCCCCCGCCCCCTGGCTTCATCCAGAAGGACATCCAGAATGACGTCTGGAAGGTCGTTTGGCTGTCTGGTCTAATTAGCACATTACACTTTTATTATTATAGATTATCCTGAATATTTTGTTGTCTTTGGAATTTTGATATTTTGGGGAATAATTTTCTTATGATTAAATATTTTTGAATAATATTAGAAACAGAACTTTAAGTACCTGTACCTTATAGACTTCCCCAAACAATACAACATTCTTTCCATTCAGTACTCTTGTTACACATTGAAGCTTCCATATTTAGGAATGTGCAGGTCTCTGTGTGTGTGTGCGTGTAAATAAAAGTGTAACATTTGTACTGTGGGTAGAGTTTGAGGTGGAGAAAGTGCAATAATCCTACATTTTTTAACTTAAAAATTACTTTCCAAAAACTATACACATAACAGTAACTCTGTCAACTGGTATTGCTTAGGTAAAACAATTTGACATTGCTCAAAAAATATTTTGAAAGTAGGCCATATTTATCCTTTTGCATCTATATCTATATTTAACTTTTTAAATTATGTTAGACATGTCTTGTTATCTGTGTCTGGAAAATTATGGTCTTTGACAGTCTCGATCAGCAGTTTCCCAACTGACCATATGATAATGGCATCACTAAGAAATAAATATAGAAAAGGTGACTGACCTCAGCGATGGTAGAAATAGACCTGGCGTAGGAGGCTGGCCATTACTTTCCTGCTACAGACGGGTTGTTTGACCTGAGCAATGTCAACGCTCTGTTCTGCCTCAGTTTCCCCCTGTGGGAAAGGAGAGTGTTAAAATATAAAACCTCTCTAATGCACCCATATTTTCTCAGTCAGTGATTTATGACTGGTCAGTAATTATATTTAATGGACACAAGGTTACATTGTTTTCCATTTGTCTCCATCCATTTACTCATACCTGAGTCAGTTGCATCGTCATAGTTAGATTCTGAAAGATAATCGATGATAAGTAGAAATTGCTAATGAATCTGCCACACAACCCATTAGATATTTTGCTGATGCAACAATTTGAAACTGATAGGATTAATAATAGTCTTTTAGCATCAGAAAATTTGATGAAGTAAGCAGTGCCTATCCTCAAAAACAATCTCAAGTCCTAGCCAGTTCGGCTCAGTGGATAGAGCCTCAGCCTGCGGACCAAGGAGTCCTGGGTTCGATTCCAGTTGCAGGCTCCTTCCCGGCCTTGGTCTTGGTCAGGGCTCGTATAGGAGGCAACCAGTCGATGTGTTTCTCTTACATTGAGGTTTCTCTCTGTCTTTCCCTCTCTCTTCCACTCTCCCTAAAAATCGATGAAAAATATTCTCGAATTAGAATTAACCAACCAAACAAACAAAAAACTATCTCAAATTATGTAGCTCTTATTTTAGGTATGTATTAAAAGTATCTTACTATCCCCTTCTACTCTCTGAATTTGGATTCAAATTCAGGATTGAGGAGCATCAGTGAGTTTAAAATTCCTTTCCTACCCAGAATTTTGGTTTTGCACTATGTTATTTCATAGCACATATTTGTTCCATGAATAGGGCAGAGACTGAGCTGCCTACCCGGTAACCAGTCGCCCTTTCATCTATATTAACTGAACCCAGGTTTTATCTAAGGGAGCAGTGTCTCTAGCTGAAAGTAGACATGGTTTCCCTTTAGCTAAGGTTGATCATGTGGCCTAATTCTAGCCAAAGTAATATACAAGGCAGTCATGTGGTCGGGGTTACGTAAAGCTCTTTAAAGGAACACACTCAATTGGCATGCAGCGTTTGCCCTGGCACCCTGTACTTCATTGGGGCTCTAACATAGATATGATCATCTCTCCCCGTGGTCACATGATGATGGTCTGAGTATCTACTTCTCTGTTCTTTAGCCATTGAACCAGCACTTGCTATTACCTGAGAAAGAAACAACAAACTTCCACTTTATTAGGCCAGGGTCAATTGTTTTCTTGTATGCCACACAAAACTCATACTTAAATGATGGCCAATAAAAGATTGCTAGGTGTATTAGATGAAGAAATAGAAGAGTACAATATCTAAATCACTTCCAAGACACAGAAAGTGGTGCCTTAGATCCAAATTTTCAGTATATCGGAAACATTTTTACAGACACCACACTCAAGTGCAGAAGAAGGAATAAAATAAGAAATCATCCTAAGCCATCCTACAGCATAAAATTACATGTTTCAAAAGTTCTGCCATCAAATGTAGGTATTCAGAAAGAATAACAATAGAGAGGAAACGAGGACAAATTATACTTCATCTGTTTCCTTAGCCAGCCTTGGGACTGGCACACAAAGAAGATGATCAACAACCAAGTTCTGCCAAATTAGAAGCTAATCTTTTAAAGTAATTAACACTGAGTGCCTCGGACAGACACCCACAGCACTGTGTTTAGAACTTTACAGTATGGACAATAAAGAGGGAAGATTTTAACTTACCTACTTGTTCAATAAATATTTTTTTTTCCAAATGCTTCTCATTTGTTTAGGAAGATCCTTAGAATTTGAGCTAATATAACTCCTTTCAAATTCCTTCAGAGTCATATAGTCAACTCTACTGAGGTTCATATCATCACAGGATTTCTTTGCATGATTACAAGTCTACTAGGAGAGAGAGCTGGAATCCAGTCTTGTCTGTTCAAGAATTAGATAACTGATTTGGGACCAGTGTTCACTCTTTTTGAGCTTTGTTTTCTTTATATTTTAAAATAAGCCCAGCCAGGCATGGCTCAGTGGTTGAGCTTCAACCAATGAACCAGGAAGTCATGGTTGGATTCCTGGTCAGGGCACATGCCTGGGTTGTGGGCTCGATCCCCAGTGTGGGGCATGCAGGAGCCAGCCAATTGATGATTTTCTGTCATCATTGATGTTTCTATCTCTCTCTCCCTCTCCATTCCTCTCCGAAATCAATAAAAATACATTAAAAATAAAATAAAAATGACACCAGCTTCCCATGATTGCTTTAAGATGAAATGATTTGCTCATGCTCCCATCCCCCTGTTGTCCATGTCCATTGGTTTGGCTTATATACATGTATACAAGTCCTTCGGTTGATCTCTTCCCCTTACCCCCGCCCTCCCCTACTTTGTGTGTGGGTGGGAGGTTGGGGGTTAATGGGGGGGATGAGGACACATTTGTAATACTTTAACTAATAATAATAAAAAAAGAAAAAAGATGAAATGATTTGGCATATGTAATTATCAGAACAAATTGCCAAATGAATATATACAGAATAATGAGGGAGAGCAAAAAGTTAATTTCTACTAAGCACTCCTAAGAACCCTAAATATATTATTGAACCCATACAGACACAATACGAAGGCCAGCCCATCTTGTTACCCCTTCAAACATCTGGAACTCTGATGTGATAACACCGAAAAAGGAAATCTCCAAGGATTCCTACGGGGGAAATCACAGGAGCCCAGTCTTTTATATTTGGGATCACTGATTTGTTGTCATTGTTGTTTTGACTTATTCATTTGGCATTCCTGTTTTATGACATTAGGCTGGGTTTTGGAATAATTTGACTAAAGTAATTTCTTGGTTACAGGGGATTTTTCTGATGGCTGATGCTTAGGTTATAAAGATGTTTCTCTCTCTCTTTCTTTTTCTTCCTTTTCCCATTCCTCTTTCTTTTGTCCTCTTATGATGTAATTTGAGTTCATTCTGTGAACTAAGAATTTGAATTTGAAGCATTTAATAAGTTTAAAAATCAATTTTACTCTGACAAATCCAGTGTGTGGAATATTCTAGAAGACACCTATCTTGTAGTCTTAAAAAACAATCAATGTTATGGTGAACAAAATCAATGCGTTGGCAGGATCATGCTCCTTGTGAAGGTTTTAGGGAAGAGGGGTCTTTCCTTGTCCCTTCCTAACCGCCGGTGGCTCTGGGCAATCTTGGCTGTTCCCTGCTGTGGAAAGAGGATCCCATCCATCCTTTTTGTAAGGAAACCAGTGATTGGCTTCAGGGTCCACTCTAAGCTGGTGTGACTGCACCTTAACTACTCACATCTGGAAATACCTTCTTTCCAAGTAAGGTCATGTTCTTGGGTTCTGGGTGAATATGGATTTTGAGAGACTACTATTCAACCCGTTGTAACCTTCTATGTCTTATTTCCAAGGCAAAGGTCTTCCTAAAGTGAATAACAAGCTTTGTTCTCCATTTTCCTTTTTAAACTAAGCACAGTATTAACTTACTTCATCTTACTTCATCAAACAGAATTACAATCTAACAAGCACCATGCTGCTGTATGGACTTGTATATGTATATGTATATGTATATGTATATGTATATGTATATGTATATGTATATGTATATGTATATGTGTGTATATGTGTGTGTATATGTGTGTGTATGTGTATGTGTATGTGTATGTGTATGTGTATATGTATGTGTATATGTATGTGTGTATGTGTATATGTATATGTATATGTATATGTATATGTATATGTATATGTATATGCTGAGCTCCCAGTATCCTTGGGCCAGGACATGAAGGTCCCAGCACCTAAAGCCTGTGGACAATGCCATCTCAGGGACATAATAGCATCCTTGGTAACCTCAGGTCCTGAAACCTAGGTGCATTCATCTTCTGCAAATGACCAGGTGAAAATTTCATTCTCTCACCCATATTTCATTCTTGCCTTCGTCCTCCAAACTAGTTCATATTTTTCCTCTACTTTTTCCTTTGTTTTTTTATTCTCTCTCAAGTAATCACATGGATCAACTAGGAGTGACTGTGACAATTTCAATTTTGTGCCTGAAGTATACAATGAAAACAATTTTATATCACATTCCATGTATTAAAGATGTCGGGGCACCAGTGATAAGACTACCTTATGGTACTGAATCTGTCTTCTGGGATAAGAACTGTGGCCCAGCTAATGTGGGTAACAATGCCTTACTGTACCGCTACCATAATAGGTATTAGTGTCACCTCTTATAAAAAGGGGAAGATAAGGCCCATAGTATGAAATATTTTGTTTAAGATCACACATCTAGTAAGTTCACAGAACATGCCTGTAGCCCATAACACAGTGGTTCTCAACCTTCTGGCCCTTTAAATACAGTTCCTCATGTTGTGACCCAACCATAACATTATTTTCGTTGCTACTTCATAACTGTAATGTTGCTACTGTTATGGATCGTAATGTAAATATCTGATATGCAGGATGGTCTTAGGCGACCCCTGTGAAAGGGTCATTCGACCGCCAAAGGGGTCACGACCCACAGGTTGAGAACCACTGCCATAACACATTCTTCTGCTGAAATTCAAATCAAAAAGGTTCACCCTCTGGCTAGGAACTCAATATTGCTTGCATTCAATATAGCATCAGGTTCTAGATGGAGAGGAGGAGACAGGAATTCATATTTCTAGGTGTCACCATCGTTCTTCCAGGACACCTGGGACGCAATGGTGATACAAATCTTCGTGGTATCTTACTCACGGGATTGTTTATTTTATGTAAGACATCTCTAAGTCAGGGGCACGCCTTCGTATTCTGTTTGATCCGCAAAGGCCAAAGCCTGAGTTATAAAACATCAGGAATACAACTGTTATTCTTTGTCCCCGTGTTTAGCTTCAGAAACAGATTCACTGGCCCATGTTTTCCCCCTTGGCGAAAAGCAGTGACTTCTGGTCGACTGGGAAACTGGGCACATCACTTCAGATCCTTAGTTGCTTGCACACTCAAAGGTCACTGATGCATCCAGCCTCTCCCGCAGCATTCGTGTGGTGGCCTTTGTCGCTGTCTTGGCTTCTGCACATACTGCCATTAACAACAGAGCCCCTTGCCATCTTCCCTGGAGCAAGTGGCTGTATGTCATGACCCAAGACTGAGCCTCTTGGATGACTGATCCATAGCGTCTCTCAGAAAGGGTTGGCCTTCAGTAGGACCTCTACCCTCTCTTAGTAGACAACCCTCCCAGGGATTCACAATTAACCAGGAGAAATACAAATACTGTCAAACTCTGTCCTCAGGCTGTTTTTTTGTGTGTGTGGTTTTTTTTTAATATTGTCTTCAAGTTGTGGCTCCTGCCTGACCTAAGAAGCAAGACATAATCTCTTCTTCTAGTACTTTTAGTTAGTGCATTGGTCAAAAATTCAAAGCAAACTGGACTCTCAGGTATGTAGTCTCCTTTCCCCAACAGAAGTTAGGATGACCGATTTGTCTTCATGTCTTTCTTTTTTTCCCCCCATTGCTGGGTTCCTTTGTCAGGATGCCTTTGCCATATATTTTTGTTTCCCCAGAGGGTTAAAACAACCATTTTATTTGTGGCTTGGAACCCGGGCAAGGATACAGTAAGTTTCTGGGCTTCCTCTGGCATGTCTATGTAGATGTTTCCCAAATCTCCACCCCTGTCCCTTCTGCAGGATTCCAACTTGTGTATTTGTTCTTCTTGCCATGTCTAACCCATTCCTTTCAAATGTGAAACCTACCCTCTCCTTGCAGTCACCTTCCCCTTTTGAGTTAATGACTTTCTTATGAATGAATTCATGGTTTTATCATCATCTTTGCTAAGAACATTGCAGTTCATAATGGTCTCCAAGATGGTGCCCCTTCAACGTTGATCAAGATTCATCAGAATTGTTTTCCTAGAGCAGCAAAGTTAGAGGTTCCCAGTGGGATAAACCTACCCACAGCATGAGTCATCTCAGCAACATTTTCTCTCCATCCCCATCTCCACCTGCTCCATCCCTGATGTTCTGCCCAGTAAACTCACTGCCCCCAAGTCCTTGTCTTAGGGTCTGTTTGTGGAGGAATTCTAATCAAGATAACAGACAACTGGATTTACCAGCAATTATCCCAGTGTATGCCTATTATTATATTCACTCTTTAAATTTGCTTGTTTGGTTCATACATGGCCCACTGATAATTATTAATCCTATATAATAAAAGGGTAATATGCAAATTGACTGAACAGTGGAACCACCGGTTGCTATGACACGCACTGACCACCAGGAGGCAGATGCTCAACGCAGGAGCTGCCCCTGGTGGTCAGTGCACTCCGCCTAGCGCTGCTTAGCCAGAAGCTGGGCTCACAGCTCACGAATCACTGCTGGTGAGCGCAGCAGCGGTGGCGGCAGCACTAAGGATGTCTGACTGAGGGTTTAGGCCCGCTCCCCATGGGGAGCGGAATGGGCCTAAGCCATCAGTCAGGCATCCCTGGAGGGCTCCCGGACTGCGAGAGGGTACAGGCCAAGGTGAGGGACCCCCTGAGTGCATGAATCTCATGCACCGGGCCACTAGTATTATATATTTAGAGGATCTATCCCAGACTTAAAGAATAAGAATATTTAGTGGTGTGGTCTGGGAGTCTGCATGTTAGCAGGTTATTCCAATGCCCATTAAAGTTTGAAAATGATGATCCTGAAATTTAAAATGAGACTGAACTCTCCTCAAATACCTCTAAGTATTTTCTCTCACTAAGTTGTGAGAGAAAATCACTTGTATGTTCTGATAAGTCTGCCTGCAGTTTGAAACTTCCTTTTTGTTTTTATTCTGTAACCACATTTCTAATGAACAGTATGTTCATTGACACCAGAATATTTGCCATTTTCCTAAGCTCACAGCCCTCATAGTTTATTTATCAACATTCCTCCAACAGGGAGCAATCTCAAGCCTCCCTATCTTAAAATCCTTCCCAGCCATCTAATTCCAAGTCAAATGTTATCTTCTTACCAAAAAAATGTTATTTCAGGCATTTTGCAGGTTCTCAGACTTTAAGGTACATAGAAGGAACCCAAAGTACTTATTAAGTCTACAGATTTCCAGGCCAAGTCTTCAGTGATTCTGGTTCAATATTTTTAGAATCGGGCCTAGAGTTCTACAGGTTAAATAAGAACCTAGGTGATTCTCATGCAGGTAGGCCAAGGAACAATCACTCTTTCAAAAGTGTGTGTGTGTGTGTGTGTGTGTGTGTGTGTGTGTGTGTTTCATGAAACACTAGATATATCTAGACCAAAAGTAATTCAAATACGTTTAAGCTTGAAAATCCTATAAACCGTGTCATCCTCTTAAAATATCACATCAAACCATAGTATATTAAAGGCCCTGAGGTGTTCTTCACTAGAGAAATAAATTTATCTTTATTTAATTTAACGTTCCATAAACGCATTTGTCCACAAGCCATTTTAGCAAATAACAACTCTTAACGCCTGTTGTGAACACTGTTGGTGCCCTCTCTCCTGGGCCTGGTGCAGATTCTGGGATTGTTGCCTATAAATGCTCACAGCTTCTAGAAACCTCCTCTCTCAGAAATGCAAGGTGGTTACCCCTGGTAGTGGACTAGATCCAGCTCATACCAGTTTGTGAGTGGCTACTATGCTCTTTCCAACTCAGAATCTGGTCAGTGAGTCATAGGGGAGTGATTTGCATCATGGAAACTGTCAAAATTTACACATCAAAGGACCTTTGTTTGAGAGCCAGCTGTTAAACAGGTACCTGAATACCATTGGTTACCTCTTCGCCAATGACTGACTGATCACTGATCCCGGAGTGCAAAAGTCTAGCCACAGCTTCACTCTGCTGTGTCCCCTGCCCCGTGCTGTTTGCCTCAGTCCCCCTTATGGTCAGAACCGTGCTCCGATTAATGCCCATCCATTCAGAAATCCGTGTCTCAGGATCTGCTATGAGGGCACAAGCCTGAGACTATCTCCTATTGGAACTAATGCTGCACGAAACACACACTTTCAGAAAAGTTAAAATGGAAGACTCAGAGGTTCTGTATCTATGGCACACCATCCTCCGTCAATAAAACTTACTTCAATCACACCTTTGTTGATTTGAATGAGAGCTGAGGAGCATGTGTATCCCATTTGCCTGTGGATATCTTGAAGGTTGAAATTTTGCCTCATTCAATTTTCTCAATATCCTTTAAGGTCCTCATGAGCCTTGTGAATACCCCAAACGTTTTCTCAAACTGTTTTGACAATGCCTGGCAAGGGCATACTATTAGGTAGGATGGCGTGATGTTTTAGAGCACGGATTCTTGTTCATAAAACCAGATTCTATTTTATCATTTATTTGACCTGGGGCAGGCAAGTTTTCCCATTTGCAAAGAAAGCTCTTAATGCACTTACTTGTAATGTCTATTTTGAGGATTGCTTTCTTTGCAAAATGGAGTAAATGCACCCAGCTCAAAGGTTTTTGTGAGTATTTAATGTGATAAATAGCATTGAACTTGGTAACTGGTAGAACGATCCTTAATATTTACCAGGTATTATCATCAAGAGCAATGCCTGGCACATGGTAGGCGTTTAAGAACTTTCCTTTGCAACACACATTGTGGAATATTTAGATAATAAGCTAACTTCAGTACCTTTCAGAGAGACAATAATTCACCTGTAGTGAAATTATTTTCCTTTTTTTTTAAATAACCCAAAGGCAACCTCAAATCCTCTGTGGAAAAAAGGCAAAGCCCTGAATAACAATTAATAGATTTCTACAGGCAATACTGTTGGTGATTTAGTTGACCTAAGAAATAATGCAGGCAGAATGCAAACACAGAGACCACTTCCTAAAGAAAATTCTATTTATATACAAAAGTATCAGACATAAATGGGACTGCTCTTATGTTTAACATATCTATCAGGGAATATAGAAATATTGTTTTGTTTATTCCATAATATGCCTGTGGAAATGTTGTGTGGTCAGTGAGAAATGCAAACCCCTTTCCATGTACACAAACATGCTCGTGCACACCTTTCTTGTTATGTTCACAGAAGTTTTGAAATGCTTGAAGCCAGGTTGATATGTCAAGGAGAGAGGGGGTATTTTTCCCAAAGATTAAGAAACATGACAGTTTGCCAGTTGGATCAGGCAAATCTCATCCCAAGAGGGAGGTATTTAACAAAGCTGCTTGAAAAAGAGGTAGGAGCTGCTTTCTGTGGCTTTTAAACAGAACTGTTTTACATGTAATTCTTCCCTATGCAAGAAACTTGAAAGCAGCAAGCAGGATAATCATATTCTCTCTTCTCTTTTCTTCTTCTTCTTCTTCTTCTTCTTCTTCTTCTTCTTCTTCTTCTTCTTCTTCTTCTTCTTCTTCTCTCTCTCTCTCTCTCTCTCTCTCTCTCTCTCTCTCTCTCTCTCTCTCTCTCTCTCTCTCTCTCTCTCTCTCTCTCATCTCTGCCCCTTACAATGATTCTCTCTGTAGTAACTACTTAATTGCATTACCAAAGTCAGGTCTCCTGAACTCCCTGTATTTTATTTCTTCAACTGAAACTATGAGGATAAGAATAGTGTTCTTCTTAAACAGGGACAATGCTACAACACAACTGAAAATAATGTCCCTTTCATGCTCCATGTGACTGATCAGCTCCAGTCTGCTCATGCACCTTAGTCTCAGACATCCTGGAGACACAAATTCTGTGAAGTGAGCATTAGATTCCAGTGTTTTCTCTGCCAACTGTGAGATTAACCCTGACAGACCCACTACTTGAGCATCTACTTGTGAAAGCAGCTAGTATATTCTAGTATATTCTCCTTTAAGCATCAAGGAGCCATCTCATGTCTTATGCATGTCAAACAAAGAAGAGATGTGTTAAATAAACGACATTATTTTTTTTTCTAAAAATTAGATCCTGGGTTCTAACTCAAGTCTATTATATATTACTAGAGGCCTGGTGCACAATTCATGCACTGTTGGGGTCCCTCGGCCTGGCCTGTGCCCTCTTGCAATCCAGGACCCCTCAGGGGATGTTGTACTGCTAGTTTCAGCCCGATCCCTGCAGGCCAGGCTGAAGGACCCCACTGGTGCATGGATTCCAGGCCAGTTTTGGCCTGATCCCCGCAGGCCAGGCTGAGGGACCCCACCAGTGCACAAATCAGTGCACCAGGTCTCTAGTATGCATATAAGATCTTTGGTTAATCTCTTCCTGCCTTTTCACCACCCCTCTTCCCTCTGAGATTCATCAGTCTGTTCCATGTTTCCATGCCTGTGTCTTGAGTGTTTGCCCTCTGGTGGTCATTGTTCATCATAGCTACCAGTCAAATGGTCAGAGGGTCATTTAGTCTTTCGTATATATAGATGTTTGACCTGACTGTGGTTGCAGATAATGAGTTTCAAAAACTGCCATTAGACATGAAGTTATGCAAAGATGTCTAGACCCCATTATATTCAGGCTGCGGGCTTCAGTTTTCCCAAAGGCAGTGTCTTTATGCTAATTGTGATCTCATCAGTTCATAATTTTCATTCAGAAAAATAAATGAAAAACAATAGAAGGGTGGGCATATCAAGGATACCTAACCTGTGTGCCCCATTTCTCACAAACTCCTTTTTATTTAAAGGGAGTTTTTTAGCCCATACTTTTTCAGATTAAAAGAAAATAAAAATATAGACATTTAACTGGACTAAGATCATACAAATATGTAGAAGGCTTAGAACTTGATTCATGACCTCTTTCTACTTCTTTGTGATGATATGTATATTACAGAAGTTGCTCTCAATTATCCTCCTGTATTTTTCTGGGTAAAACAGTACTGAGTGCTCATGTCACCCTGATGGATTATATAGGCAGAGTTTATGCAGATTTTGTAAGTCTAATATGATAAGAAAGTGCTCTCCTTTGAAGAAGAAATGACTGAGTCACTAATTTAAAACTTTATGACCTGGCATCAGAGCTATCATAACACTGAAATTTTCAAGCTCAAGAAAAAACATGAGGGCAATAATTGTGTCATTTTCAAGATAGTGGGCTATTTCAAAAGCCCCAAGCCAGATGTCTGTTACCCTTGCTCATATAAAGGTGACAACATGTTTTACCCTGTTGGGCACTGGTATAACTAACTGTTCTCTCTCTGGAGCCTTCTCTTTCTCTTCTCTCCACCCCATTTTATTTCAAAAACTAAGGCATATTCAGTGCCATCTCACATTTCTGTAAACAGGCCTCCCTGTTATTGTTTTGGGTGTCCTTCTGCCTAGAACACCCCCACCCTGCTTCTTCTCTGTCCATTAAACACATACATTTGTTTTAAATAGATTGTTTGTTAGATGCAATGTGACAATAGGCCAACTCTAAATGCATTAAACAACAGAGATGTATTATCATATATAATAACAGGTCTAGAAGTAGTCTGTATCTAGAAATGCTTAAAATACATTGATGCTATGGATATCACCAAGGACCAGATTCCTACCACTGTCCTGGGGAGAATATACTGAGGAGAAATGTTTTTACAAGGTCCCAAGATGCATGTCCCCATTCCAAGTGCCATTTGCCACAAATGGGAACCCAATCCTTCTTGAATATTTTATTTAAGGAGTAAGGAAACCTTTTCCCAGAAGCTCCTTAGCAACTTTGTAATTGGGTCTCACTGTTCAGAACCGTGATACATGTCAGGACCTCAGTCTATCCTTGTTAATGGAGATGGCCCATCCTGATTGGCTCAGACAAATTCTCATTGACCTACTGAAGCCGGGACTGTGGCTAGAACTGTTTGTCTTGTGGACAATCAAATCAACTGTAGTTCTTTAAGCAAGAAAGAAGGTGGGATGGGATGGCGAGCGCAGATTGCTATTTGGGTAGGGAAGGAAACTTTGCCACTGCATTAAGAGGTGGGATATATGGTAGCAGAAGGAGGTTTGTCTTTGGGTAGTGGGCACACCATTCAATAATCAGGTGGTGTATTATAGAATTACACACTTGAAACCTTTGTAATTTTATTAACCAGTGCCACCCCAGTAAGTTTAATTTTTAAAAAAGACATTACATTTTCTGTGATGTTCTCAGTGGTCAGTCTAAACCAGATTAATGATTCGGTTTTCTGGGCTATATCTGAACCTTGTACATACCTTTGCTGCTGTTATTGTCCTATTGTGTTCTAAAAAGTACAACTAAATAGGGATCTCTCCCACCAGTAGGGAATTCCTTATGGCAAAAGAGGTGTTTTATTTATCTGTATAGTCATAGCACCTAACAATAACTGGCACATAATTGGTTCTCAGTGAGTATTTATTAAGTATAATTGAAAAGTAAATTCTATGTAGAAGTGTAATCATTTCTAAATTCAATACATCATTTATGATAACATTTTAAAAAAAATTAATTTTGCTTATTAAGAAAGCCATTTCTACACAAATATAAATGATAGTTAAGAAATTACAGCTACATGGAAAAACACTACAAAATGAGAAAAGAAATATGTGTATAGATTTTAACCTATTATAGATGAATACAAACTATGTTATAACACAAATATAGCAAAATATAATAAATAGAATCCAGGTAGTGTGAACATGTGTTTATTATAAAATTCTTTCAAATTTTATATATGTTTAAAGTTTCATAGAAAAATAAAGTATTTGAGTCTGTTCTTAAGTTATAATTGTATTAACTATTTGGGGAACATATAAAACAAGAAATATAGAAAAAAACAATTGATTAGTCAGAATGGTGAAATTGTGGGGCTATTTAATAATTTTTACCATGTTGTTTGGGCAAGGCAACTTTATATTGCTACAAGGGAGTCTGGAAATATGTAATATTTGTGGTTAAAAACTAATTTATACAGAGAAAACTATATTTAAGAAAGTGATAGTAACAAATAAAACTTTAATATAATTAATCATATAGAGAAATGTCAAACTGCATTTTAAAACCCAGATCCAATATTTGAATTTAATTCTTTTTATAATAAAAGCCACAAATATGAGAAAATGTAGAAACACAGTAGGCATAGAAGATGCTTATTATTTCCAATGTTTTCTTTTTCCCTAACTCAGTTTTTTTTATTATATAAACGATTGAAAGTATATTAGTTTAATAAACATTTATTGATCACACATTGTCTTCCAGCCACTGTGCCCTTCACACTTTGAATTGTGTCTGGAATTCTCCATCCGCAGGTAACTAAGGGAAGAATGAAATCATTCAATAAGACTGAGCAGGGTAAAGTCCCCACTGTCCATTATTATGCTTTTGTCTTTTCGAGTACGAGACTGACATCCGGCCAGTATCAATTCTATTTAATTCTCTCCGGTCTATTTATTCACTGATGGCAGGTATAACTTTGCACTGAGGAGCCAAGTATAGAATTTACGGACACCTGGAAAGCAGATGTGTCCAGCTAATGGCATCTCCCTTCTGCTCACCACGACCTCTCCCATATGAAGGGCACAGTTCTGCAGCTGAGAATCACCTCTAAGGTGAAAGCAGGCCCCTTCTGGTCGAGGAAATGAGATTGATAATGGGAAAGTGATGCTCCTATAAAATTAGCACCACACTGAACAGGCTAATGACAGTGATGGAGGATTTGGCTTCACTCGGGAACTGGTGCAAAGGGGAGTAAGCTAACTCTGAATCACACCTGTTCTAACACCTGTACTTCTCATTTTGTTTTACAATTGAAGTGTTCCCCCCTTGGATAGGTATAGGGTGTTCCAAAATTCACGCAAGATTTGCAATTCAATTCAATTCAATTGCAAATCTTGCGTGAATTTTGGGACACCCTATATTTTGTTTGTTTGTGTGTTTGGGATTATACATATGAATTTATAAAAGCATATTTATGAAGAGAGAGACAGGCTATGGATACTGATGAGGATAATGATTGTATTAGTTTCCAGTTGCTGCTGTAACAAAATACCACAAACTTAAGAGTTTAAAAATAATGCAAAGTCATTATCCTACACTTCTGGAGGTCAGAAGGATAAAATGGGTCTCAGGCTAAACATCAAAGTGTTGGCCGGGCTGGGTTCTTTCTGGACGCTCTAGAAGAACATCCTTTTTCTTGCCTTTTCAAGATTTTAGAGACTGCCCACCTCCCTTGGCTCATGGCCCCCTTCCCAACTTCAGAGCCAACAATGGCTTGGAGAGTCTCTCACATGATATCTGATATTTACTCTTCCGCCTCCCTCTTCTAACATTTAAAGAACCAATGCAGTTACATTCCTCCCACCTACACCTAGGATAATCTTTTTTTAATTTCAAGATCAGCTGATTAGCAACCTAATCCCCCTCCCCCCACACACATAACACAACATAGTCACATGTTCCATGGATTAGAAAGCAGACCTGGCCAGGGGTGGTGATTCTCCCACCAAAATGGTTGATACAGAAGGTTAGTATGTATCTTACTTTTTGCCCCCTCTCTAGGAAATGGGATTTTCTGAACACTCATTATGTATCAGGCACTTGACTGAATGGTGGATCTATTGCCACTATTATAGTCTCTTTTTTTTTTTCATGAGATAAACTCTTTTAAAATATAATTTTCCCTTTTAACAGGTAAGAAAACAGGAATTCTGATGACTAATAGATTTACAATGGGAGGAGAATAATTTTTATCTAAATTCTCTAACTATAAAACCATCTCCTATGTTTGAAGCATGATTACATTATAACCCATCAACCTAGCGGGGGGAAAAAAATTGGTTTCTCAAACCATTTGATCTCAGATTTGACAAGAATAAGAAAAGCAATGCAAAATTATTAGAACATTCTCAAATGTAACAGAGAAACAAAACTCTTGGAAGACATTTATGTGAAAAGGGCAATCTCTGATTAGTGGACAGTCATGTCGTGAATGCCTTTGGTCCCCTTGAATGTTGATGGCAGGAGGACAGTGCAGCAATTGAGCTAGTATCTGAATTATCAAGTCACTGTTTAATTCAACAATATTAATTCAGCTTAACCTGTATGTCACACAGAGCATCTATCGCACCAAAACTGGAACCAAAACTCTTCTGGTTTCTGACTTTGTGGAGCCTGTGGTTGAACTGGGAAGACAAAAAGTAATCAAATGACCAACATGTCTTTACTTTGGACGCCAGTCTTTGCTAGAAAAGGGATACACATCACAGCACAATAAAGTGGCGACTGATCGATTTGGGAATTGAAGACCTGAGATGAAATTAGAAGACTAGGTAGGAGTTAACCAGGCTAACCAGGTGGGCATGGGGGGCTTCCCAGGAGAGAGAATACACTGTGCACCAGGCCGCAGGAGGTGAGATTTCGGGATTCCCAATTGGGCGACAAGCATAGATGGAGGCCATGAAGAAGGGGAGAATGGTGCAAGGTGAGCTGGGAAAGGTAGGCACCAGGTGTGCCAGGCAGGGCCCACCCTGATTGCCTTCCTAGAGGATAAAAATCAGCAGCCTACAGGCAGGGGTGCACTCAGCACACAGGTGTGTAAGACAGGAGGGCAATGGGCATGTCATCACATGACATCGTTCAGGGAGGTCCAGGTTGCTCTCGGTGCCAGGAGAGACCCAGCCTTCCCCTGGGGACTATCTGGCCTTCCAGATTCAGAGCAAGGCTCTCCACCACTTCAGATCGTCTTACTAAGTTAGATCTTGAAAACAGATGCTCTATCCCATGATGCCCAGCTCTTGTCTGACACTGTTGCTCCCCAGAAAGCGTGGGCCTCCGGGGGCATCAGAAGAGGTGATATTAATCACCTAGGTCAGTGGTCGGCAAACTGTGGCTCGCGAGCAACATGCGGCTCTTTGGCCCCTTGAGTGTGGCTCTTCCTAAGCCTTAGGAGTACCCTAATTAAGTTAATAACAATGTACCTACCTATATAGTTTAAGTTTAAAAAATGTGGCTCTCAAAAGAAATGTCAATCGTTCTACTGTTGATATTTGGCTCTGTTGACTAATGAGTTTGCTGACCACTGACCTCGGTGATTTACAACATCATGGAACCCCAGAGCCTCACGGAGTTAGCTTTCAACACATTTAAAGAGGGGAGTGATGGTAATTAAAAATGGCATTGCTAATTAGTGAGAGGTTAATTAGTGAGAGGCAGGAAGGGCTGAGGAGCCCGGATCTCCCATTTCCCAGTCTGATGCTCCCTCCTAACTGGCTAGAGGGCTCTCTGTGCATCTCTTGCCTACCAGGTAGCTGTGACTTTTCATAAGGAGAGCAGCTGACTCAGTCTGAGGCCTTAGAATCTGTCTCAGTGTTTGGTATGAAAAAGACCGAATGACCTATGGACAGCTCTGCTTCGACGCATTTGCACGACCCAGCAAAGGAAGAGGAATAGGCTGCCGAGGATTCGATGTGTCAATGGGCTTCATGAGAATGGCCCATCCTCTCTCAGAGCCTGAGGATTCTTGCTTTACAGGCGAAGGTAGTGTGATTATTTTGAGTGGTGACATAAACGTAAGTGACCTCAGCTTAGCAAGGGAGATAAATGACGACGAGCAGGTATTCCTATAGTAGAGAGGAGTGAGAGTTAAAAGGCAAAAATAATTAAGAATAAACTCCCAATCAAAATTGAAAGTCATGTTTTTAAAAAAGAAAGCAGGAAAAAAAGAACCCACCAATTAAAATAAAAAAAGAACTAATTAAGAATGGGAGCCTGCCCCTATTTCAAAAGGCAGTAAATAGCTATGAATATCTCTTTTGGCACCTAATTTATAATAATCTCCACCTATATGTTGTGTTTTGAAGATGACTCAGGGTTATCATTAAATTTATTTTTACCCATTTAATTAGGCTGAAACGTTTCTCTATAATGTTTCACGTACTTGACTATCTTCTTAATCATCAAAAGTTTAACAAAGGGAAGGACTGTGAGTGTTTGTGTCTGCACATTGTGACATAGCATTGCTTGTCTTCTAAATTATCAAAACTTTGTCATGTAGCAAGACCCCATGACCCCTTATGGTGAGTCAGTTTTAGCTGGCATAAGTGGCTTTGTACTATAGAAGACATCTTTGTATTCTCCAAAGGCTACACTCTGTAAATTCAAGAAATCAGGATCATAAAGGTTAATTAGCATTTCTGTTTTTTAGGACAGTTTTTTTTTAATTACTCAGAACCAATAGGGGAGTTTTGTGAGGAGAGAGCAAGATCCCCGTCTATCCATAAAACAAAAGATTTTTGTTTTTATCTGTTTATCTAATGGCCCTCTCTTTAGATCTAATTGGGGAAAAGAGTTCAGATGCTTGTTTGAGTCATAGCTTAAGAGAAGAATTTTTGATAACAGAGCTACTATATGTCAACTGCTCTATAGCCATTATTTCAGCCATAACTGCACCCTTGCAAGTAACAACCCCCTATTTCACAGATAAAGAAACTGAGGCATAGAGAAGAAATAGTGTTGCCAGTTGGGGCAGCTCTATCACATACAGCCAGAATAAGATTCTATGATTGATGTGTTCTTGAACCCAAACTGTTCTCAAGGATTAAGTTTATTAATGCTGTCATGAATGTTTAAGATATGTTTACCAGTCTTCAGATTGTCCACCTTACTAATGTTAATATCCCGTGATTTTGCTGAGTTCAAAAGCTGTCTTTGACACTGGTATTTTTGAGAGACTCTTATTTGAAAGTTAATATTTTTGTGTAGCCTTTGTAAATGGTTATTACTCGGCATAGCTATCCTGCCCGGCTGGTGAGGCTCAGTAGTTGGGCATCGACCTATGAACCAGGAGGTCATGGTTTGATTCCTAGTCAGGGGCACATGCCCAGGTTGGAGGCTCCATCTCCAGTGTAGGGTCTGCAGGAAGCAGCCAATCGATGATCCTCTCTCATCATTGGTGTTTCTATCGCTCTCCCTCTCCCTTCCTCTCTGAAACCAATAAATAAATACATATATAAAAGTGATAGATATCCTCTACAGATCCCTTTCCATTGATTAGGAGAGTGATGGTTACTTTTCCAATTCTGAAAATGATCCTGTGACCACCCATGTAGAATTATCAACCCTCATCCTCTTTGTTTACCATCCTGATGTATTTTTTCCTAGGAGAAACTATGAAGCATTAGTAAATCTGTTAGGTGTTCTATTTGCTGTGGTAACCCATATCCACCAACTTGGTGGCTCAAAACAACACACGGTATCTTACAGTTTGATAGGTCGGAACCACAAAACCCAGTGACTCTCATCAGGCTAAAATCCAGGTGGTGGTAAGGCAGTGCTACTTCCTGTGTTCTCAAGGGAAGAATCTCATTCCTTACTCATTCCAGCGTCTATAGGCTGTCCACACTCCTTGGCTCTCGGACCTCTTCCTCCATCTTCCAAGACAGCAACACTGGATCTCTCCGACCTTTCTTCTTTAATCACATCTCCCTCCGATGGTAGCTGGTAGCAGATTCTTTGCTTTTAAGGATTCACGCTTAGTTTGAGCTCACCTAAACTATCTAAGATCCTCTTCTGTATCAAGGTCCTTCACCTTAACTTCATCTGTAAAGCCCGTTTTTACATGCAAAATAATGAATGGTTTTGGTAGGTTCTGGGATCAGGATCTGGACATCTTGAGGAGCTATTGATTATTCTGCTTCCCTCAGTTAGGGTGGGTGTGTCAGAGCATTCCTCTGCAGGTATAGTACGCTAGGACAATGATGAATAAATCCATAGAGACAATGAACTTACCATAAACCAAGAAAGAAGGGGTCGGATGGCTCCAAATGCATGAGGTGGCTTAGTCAAGGGCCTGGGCCCTTCTGCCATATTACTCTTCCATGCTCCGTTGGGGCTGTCATGCGTAGGCTGTTGCCTAGAAATCAGAAAGATGCTCGCTCACTTACATTATGTTCTCAAATACATTCAAAACAGAAAAAGAGGACAGAGATCTCACGGGTGACCTTTTTTCATGCATGTGTTTTCTTGCCAAGATGAAAGGACAATCTGCCTCAGAAATCCTCATATAAGATATTACCTTCCTGCTACTGACCCAAGCTGTGTCATTCGGCCACCCCTAGCTTCAAGAAAGAATGGTATATGTGTTATACCAACCGTGATTCATACCTGCCTTCCTAGGATGTTTTTTCTAATTAGCTCCTGACTCACATCAGTTTCTGCTGGTGAGAAATGAGGAGGGAAATGGTTGTAGAGTAGGAAACCAACAGCATCTGCCACAAGGACATATTGGGTATTATATGTATATTTTTCAAGGTTACTCTGGCAGCAAAATGAATATGTCTAAGTTACGAAATGTCAGTTATTATGCAAGAGGCAGGCATTCACTGAACAATTAATGCAATTCTAATTCGCCCGCTAATATGATGTCCTGTTGTTCTGGAAGAGTTAGCTGCAATAACATAAAGCATTCCAACATAATGTTTTATCATATGATATAGGATAATGCCATGTGTTACAATAATGATTATCATAAAACTTATTAAACCAGTTCATCATGTAGACATACATATATTTATATATAGACGATCTACTGAAATATACTTTTCACCTTGCCCTCAGTAGTCCAATAAAGATTTCCATTTCTTATATAACCAGCTCTCATATAATTGAACTAAAGCTTGAAATAAAACTGATATATTCACTACATCTTAATAGACTCTTAAATTTTCTTAGGTACGGTAGAAGAGCTTATTGTACCTACTGTCCTAAATTGGTAAATTCTCCGCATGCTAGAAGGAGGCAGTCAAGAATAGCTGTGAGGAGCTATGCAATCAGAATGCCAGGCTCCAAGCTGTGGGTCCACCACCTAATAATTCTTTTAACACCCGCAAGCTGTTGCATCTCTCTTAGCCTTTGTTCTTCAGCTATAAATTGGGAATAATAATAATACTTAGTCTCATTTTATGCTGATTAAATAAGATAATCTTAAAGGCTCTTTTTTTAAAAAATATATTTTATTGATTTTTTACAGAGAGGAAGGGAGAGAGATAGAGAGTTAGAAACATCGATGAGAGAGAAACATCGATCAGCTGCCTCCTGCACATCTCCTACTGGGGATATGCCCGCAACCCAGGTACATGCCCTTGACCCGAATCGAACCTGGGACCTTTCAGTCCGCAGGCCAACGCTCTATCCACTGAGCCAAACCGGTTTCAGCTAAAGGCTCTTAATAAAATGTCTTTTGTTAAAAGTAGCATCTCACTATATATTAGTTTTATTGCCTAGAACATAAACTAATTGCAAATATAAGATGATCATTAATGGGTGTTGGGAGGCAAGAAACAGTACAGGAAAGTGATTCTGAGCAACATCTTGAGATTTGTTAGCTACAGATTAAATCACCCACTCTGTTGCTTAGGAACCTAATAGCCTTCACTGATTCATTCAAATTCGCAAAACCTCAGTTTTCATATTTATAGAATGGGTATAATGGCCATGCCTACTTCTCCAAGTTCGTCTTGAGTGTTAAATTTGTCCTTTTATATAGAGTGCTTAATTAAAACAATGCCTAATATGGAAAAGTTGCTCAGTATTAGGTGCTATTATTTATATTAATGAAGGATGGAGATTAGAGAGAATGTTTTTCCCCACATTTTGACAGGCCTAACCACGGTGGTCCTTAAGCATCTGTCGCTTTAAGGCAATCCTGGTTTTTATGAGAAACTCCTAGTCTCTCCCCATCACTCTACCTCGTGGCCATGTCCACTGTTTTAGTATCTGTTAGAGCAGCACCCCTTCGCTGGGGCCAAAATTAGAGAAAATTATTATTGTGTTCCCTCTTCTTCCAGGCCAAGTTGGGGGGGTGGTCTTCTGAGAACAACTTAGCTCGGATGTGAGAGCCAAGTTATGCATCTCAAACATCTATGAAAAACATGCTAAAGGTGAGAAGAGAAAACTCTAAGTTGTGGAAGAAGAACAACAACAACAAAGAGAGGAAGGGGGCCCCTTGAGGGTGAGCTCCACTACAAACCTTTAGTCACTTTAGGGGGCTTTTTCATGAGCCAGATCTGCCTCACCTTGAAATGGACCAAGCTTAAACACACTCTGTGGATGAGGAAGGTGACAGGCCTGGGGATCTATCTGTGGGAGGAATAAGCAGCCATCTGAGCAAATGCAGTTGAGGCTCTGCAGGTGGGCTATGGAAATGCTAAGGAATTCACCTTCATAAAAACCAGTGTTTGAATATTAGCCAAACTAAAAAAAGTTCTAAATAAAAATTACAATAGCTCATGTGTACTTTGAATTATACTTTGACCCCTTCTTCATACCTCAGATTTACTCTAGAAATAATTAACTGGTAAGTGGTAATTAAATTAGGGATGGTAAGTGAACACACAGTTTTTTTTAAAAAAGCAATAAAAGGAAAACAAAATAGCTAAGGTGCTACTCTTAGCTTCCTCCCAAGTGGCAAACTCTGAACTTGAGGCTAGATTTGAAAAAATAAGTTGGCCATTCAAGTTCATTTGATGAAATATTTTTAAAAAATTTATTAGCAAAGTATGCATTTAAGAAATATTGAATAGGCCAACCTTGAGTAGGTCAACAAAGCACATCTGTGTTGCCTCTGGTGTGTCAGGTTGCATCTCCTGAATTAATATGTTGGGTTCTGTGTTGACTCTCCGTGCTGAAGTACACGGGTCTCTCTTTGTTTGCAGACCCTTGGTTGAAGCCAGCACTTGCTGATTGCGGGACACTCTAATACTGGTAAACAGAATCAAAGGGCACAAGGGCTATGCTCCCTCTTCTGCTGTATTATCTTAGATATTCTGAATTATTCCCCAGTAGGAAACCCAGCTCTAAAATTTAATAGCTTGTAGAACAATTGGCTTGATTTATCCCTTTAAAATTGCAGTGGCATTTTTCCTCCTTCGCGGGACCATTTCACTTCGCCCTTGGGTGCCAACACAATGTGTCCTTTAGATATATAAACGTGATGAACTGGTCGAAGCGAACATTTCTTTCTCCATAAAATAATGACTTCTATATTAACCACTTAAGCCTCCAGGCAAGTAACAGATCTTCATTTCTTTATTAATGCGGGGCTTCCCTGTGGCAGATGGATGTCAAGAATCAAACACTCATTGCAAATAAACCTCCTCCTGTTGGGGAAGGCTGATGCCCAGTGACGGTGTCATTCCTACCTGTTCTCTTCGCATGGCTTTAAAACCAGGACACTCGCACTTCGCAAGGGGAGAGACAAGTAAGACCATTGGCAATAGTCTTAACTTTTCCCGATGTTATCACCGCACAAATAGGAAAGCTAAAAGAATGCTGGCCTAGGAATTAGTCGATTTTGAGTTTGAATATTACCTTCCGTATTGGAAAGCAGTGTGATTCTTGGCAACCCACTTATCTTCAGCTAGCTTGCTATGCATTTAGATGAGGTTAATTAGCAAAAAGAAATGGTGGTCCGGGGTCTAGTCACTGGCACATATTAGGTTTATAATGAATTCATTTTCTGGTATATTTAACTTTCATTCTATCAAACAGAGGCATCAGATGTAAAAGGTGTTTTGTGCTTTTTTTTTAAATAAATAAGTTGCAATTTTAAAAGGCTCTTTGAAAGATGAGGTTCCTTAGTGCTACCTCTTGGACTTCCCCACCGCCATGGTGTCTCCAGAGACCTGGAATCGTGGAGCAGTGTGTGCAATCTCAGAGGGAAGGAAGGGGAGGGTAGGAAGATGGGAAGAGATTCACAAAGAACTTGTATGCATATATGCACAACCCATGGACACAGACAATAGGGTGGTGAAGGCCTGGGGTGGGGGGCAGATAGGCTAGAGGAGTCAGTGGGATAAAAGGGGGGACATCTGTCATACTTTGAACAGTAGAGATAAAAAATAAAATAATTAAAACACATTTACTGATCTAGTACTTGGGAGACCTCACAGCATAACAGGATAAATGTTAGTTTCTGTTTGTACCCAGCTATGTAAGCAAGATCATATGACTTTTATTTTGAACTCACAGTGTCTTGATTTATAGTATTACAGTAAATATATCAAACAATATTTTTATAAGGATGGAATACTGTAATAAGAGAAGGGGGCTGGAGTACAGAGCAAGCACTTAGTGTTAAGAGTAACTTGCATTTATTAGATGCTAAGTAGTGTGTTTAAAGTTGTGGGCATTGTAAATGGGTATTCATTTTGGTTCCTGACAATTATGAATTTACAGTAAAGTAAGAAGAGTAAGATAGAGAGTTCCATTACAAAACACTAAACCTTTGCCATCAAAGTGGGCAAGTAGTGGTCTGGCGTGAATTATTGACACTGTCCATTTGACCACTGGCTTTTCTAAGTCCTCAGTTCTTCATCGATCAAAGAGGAAATGGAAATCCACTAGTTTGTAGACAAAAATATCAACTAGGATTCAATCATAAATAGGAGGGAGAGGCTGTCCAAAGCAGCCACTTAATCAAAAATCCTCCCTTAACTTGGCCATTTCCCTTAACTTCTTCCATTCTTCAGGTCATCCCACACCTCCAGAAGCAAGACCTTCCACTCTCTTTTTCCAGGCATTCTTTCCCCATCCTCTTTTTCCCTACGTGGCATTGTGGCAGGGGCTAAGCTCACAGACACAAATGGGAATGTGGAAGCTTGACTCTCCATGTTTCCATGAAGATTCTATCCCCTAATGGCTTATTCAACAGTTTATTTTGTAAAAGGCAGATCTCTTCATTGATAGAATGTAGAGGGATTCTATTCTTAAACTAGAGGCCCAGTGCACAAAATTCGTGCACTGGTAGGGTCCCTAGCAGCTGCTGGTAGCTGCCAGCTGCCAGACGGGTACTCCCTTCCTTTCAGCCATCCAGGGCCTCCCTCCCTTCCCCCAGCTGGCCCCACCCCCTGGTTGAACTCCCTGATGAATACCCAGTCGAGGGGACAATTTGCAAACTATGCTTTTATTATATAGGATAACTATTTTTTTAAATCCATTTTGTTACTTAGGAATTCATTTTAAGAAGCTACCCTGAATATGGATAAGTATATCTATAAAAGACCTGCCAATCATTTTTTAATAGCAGAGAATTAAAAGGAGGAGCATCATAAGATTTTTATTTATAAATTAATGGATAATTAATTTATCATAGCATGTGATAAAACACTAGGCAGCCATTTTCTAATATTTTAAGAAATATTTCACACATATGGAAAGAAAGGGGCAATGATAGATATTTTTCTTTATTATTGTTTTTATGTCATCTGTGACTGGAAATTTCAAGGTTAGTATTCTTCACTTATGTATCACGTTGTTGAGGGTGGATGACTTCTCTATCCAAATACCAATTTTAAAAAAATTGCATTTGAATTTTTCTTGACTTGAAGAACACTGGTTCCCTATATTCTCACATATATTTTGTGACTATTTTGCTTCTGTCACTGGCAATGTTCTTTCTATAGCCAATTGTAAAAATGCGCAGAGAGATCAATAATGCATTAAAATTTTGATAAGTTAAATATTTTTTTCAGTATGAATTTAACTGCTATTTTTATTCCAATGATACTTAACTGGTTCTTTAGAATGGGGGGGAAATGATGACACATTCACAGAAACTACAATATATTTCAGGCTTTGATTTTATAGGGACTTGTTCAAACCACTATCCTATATAATAATCCTATATAATAATCCTATATAATAAAAGGGTAATATGCAAATAGATCGAAATGCTGAACAACCGAAAACCAATCAAAGCATAATGTGGGAATGATATGCTAAAGCTGCTCAACTGCTTGCTATGACATGCACTAACCACCAGGGGGCAGACAGTCAACTGGTCAAACAGTTGCTATGATGTGCACCGACCACCAGTGGGCAGATGCTCCTACCGGTAGGTTAGCTTGCTGCTGGGGTCCAGTCTATTGGAACTGAGTGAGATGGGCTGGACATGCCCTGAAGCCCTCCTGTGGTCCTTCCCTGGCCCAATCGTGCACCAGTGGAGTCCTTCAGCCTGGCCTGCACCCTCTCGCAATCTGGAATCCCTCGGGGGATGTTGGAGAGCTGTTTTCAGCCTGATCCCACAGGCCACTACCCTTGGGAGGGCACCAGAGGCAGGGCTCATGGCTGGCGAGCGCTGCTGCAGTAGCACAAGCCTCTCCCAAAAAGGACTGATTGGGTGCGAGCCTGCAGCAGGCACAGTGGGGCGGGAATGAGCAGGAGTGGCAGTTAGAAGCTGCAGGTGGTGTTGGACTGCGGGTTTTGGCCCGATCCCTGCAGGCCATCCAGAGGGACCCCACCCATGCACGAATTCGTGCACTGGGCCTCTAGTAATGAAATAAATCTAAATGTCAAAGTCATCCCATCTGACATAATGAAATCCAACTGTAAAGGAGGTGAATGACAGCATTCAAGGGGACTACAAACATGTGTGAACTTGGAGCTTCATACAGCTCTAGTTATAGAAAGTAAGCTTGAGGCCAGAAAGATAAAGTGTCTGTAGTTGGGAGGGAATCCAGAGCCACTGATATCCAGTCCAGTGCCCCTGGCTTTATACTCCTCCCAAAGTTTTCAAAATTTCATATGCATTTGCAGAAGAAACCAGAGAAAAGAAGCACATCCAGGTAGCCACTCCCATATCCATAGGCTCTATTTTTACAGGTCAGCTTTACATAGTTTATGGTCTCTTCTCTCTGAGCATCACAGTCTCTGTATTAGTTCTACCGTACAAGTCCTTCTGTAGGCATTCAATACAATGGGTGGGGAATACCCATGAATTAGAAAAACAAAGATAATACAGAAAAGAATAAGTGAGATTTTATTTTAATAATCTGCTGCGGGATTTAGTTGTGCATCCTTGTGTCTACATTCGAGTCACTCCACCTTCTTGAGGCCCAACTTTTGCATCTGTAAAATGGGGATAAGAATGTGCGGCCAGTCTTCAGCATGTCAGTGCTTCAGAGCCCGCCCACTCCACATGCAAGTTCTTTTATCACCAAGTCAGGGGGAAAGGCTTTTTTTTTTTTTCCTGAGAAAAAAAAGCACGTTTCCTTTTTTATTAATAATAACATTTGCTATCATGACCAGACTGACTCTCTTTTCACTTCGGACCCTCAGATGAGCCAAAGGAGTGACTTGACAATAAGCCTCTAGGACAGCGGTTCTCAACCTGTGGGTTGCGACCCCTTTGGGGGTCAAACGACCCTTTCACAGGGGTCGCCTAAGACCATCGGAAAACACATATATAATTACATATTGTTTTTGTGATTAATCACTATGCTTTAATTATGTTCAATTTGTAACAATGAAAATACATCCTGCATATCAGATATTTACATTACGATTCATAACAGTAGCAAAATTACAGTTATGAAGTAGCAGCGAAAATAATTTTATGGCTGGGGGGTCACCACAACATGAGGAACTGTATTAAAGGGTCGCGGCATCAGGAAGGTTGAGAACCACTGCTCTAGGACAATGATGTCCAACCGAAATGGACCAGAATGCAAGCCACAGGTGTCATTTCAACTTCCCTAGTAGCCACATTAAACAAGCACAAAGACACAGACGAAGTGAATTTTAATTGTTTTATTTAACTCAATATATTCAAAATATGTTCATCTCAAAAAAATCATTAATAAAATTATTGAGATATTTCAATTCTTTTTTTTTCATAAAATGTCTTCAAAATCAGGCACCCACCTTACTTACACTTGACAGTTCATATGAATTATACAAATCCCCATTCATCTGAGCCACTTTTCCATGTTCAGAGGCTCCCATAGCGGACAAAGTTCTACGACCCAGGTCTGCAGAGCTGAGACTCTTGTTAACTCCTGGTCTTGACCATCTATTTGAATTTAGAACTCTCCTGGTCCTGGTTTTTATTTATATGTTGCAAATATTGTTGAAGGCATGCACTGGCATCTCCCCCAAAATGCATGTGTAACAAGGAAGTGTACACCCATTAAAATAAAATAGTGCTACTGATTTGGGGGCTCCACCTTGAGAAGTAAGATTTAATTAATCTGTAGTGGGACCCAGGTATCCTGAGATTTAGTGCTTTTTGAAAAAAAAATAATAGACTACTTATTTTGGGCAGCAGCTTGAGTTTATTCGAAAAATTTAGTAGGAAGTACAGAGAGTTACAATAGACTCCTGACCGCACCATCCACTCAGTTTCATTACCTTTTGGGGGGTGAGTGGTCAAAATTAAATTTGAGCTCCTGAACATTTCAGAAAGTTTCAGAAATACAAACATATAGAAAAAGTGGTGGTTTTACAATTCCATTATCATGTCCTGACATATCTTAGAAGGCTAAAGGAAGGGTTAATGAAATGCTAGGATTCTATTTCCTCCTACCACTGCATACCGAGAAGAAAATATGTCAAGCTACCAGCAAGTGCTTAGAATTTAGAACATATAAATAAGGGTGTTTATTTTGTTGCTCTTTACTTTTCTAATTTTAAGAATCCTTATGCTATTGACAATATGGGTGGAAATTGGCACTTGTTAAAGACACTTAATGTTAAAATAGCCAATAGCTGGAGCTTAGTAGGGAAGAAATTGTGTTTAATTTTCTATTTTAAACTATTTAATTGGATTCTTCATCTTAGGAAAAAAAATTTTCCACTTTAGATCCAATAACCATCATAAGTTAAAATGGTAGCTATTGTATATGAATTTTATAGTCAGTACAAGGATAGAGATGTAAAGAGCAGAGATAACAAAAATAAGAATTGACATTATCCCTGTTGATTTTATGGCAAACCATCCACATATTTTTAATATACGGCATGCCAATTATTGAAAGGTATCAAATGTAAGGTCAGAATTAAGAGTCCACCCAGTTGTGTCTACATTAGTTTTACTAAGGCTGCTATAACAAATGACCACAGACTGGATGACTTACAATTGATGCACTTTATTCTCACACATTTCTGGAGGCTGGAAGTTTGAAATCAAGGTGCCATCAAGGTCATGATCTCTCTGAAGGCTCATAAAGGGGGGGGGGGAATCTGTCCCATACCTTTCTTATATCTTCTGGTGTTAGCATCCCTCCAAACTCTGCCTCTGTTGCACATTCCTTCTCTGTGTGGATGCCTGCCTCTGTGTCTCTTCTGCTCTTCTTAAAGGGACACCAGTTATATTGGATTAGGGTCCATCCTATTCCAATAGGACCATATCTTAACCAATTACATCTTTATGACCACATGTCCAAATGAGATCACATTGTAAGGTTCTGGGATGAACATGGATTTGGGATATACTATCCAAACCAGTACAGTATCTTTAGATAAATATTGTGCAATTTTATATATTATTTTAGACAGAATGTTTGTATCCTAGTACCCCAATTAATATGCTGAAACCTTCACCCCCAATGTGATAGTGTTTTGAGGAGAGGTTTTGGGAAGGTAATTAGGGTTAGACTAGGCCATGAGAGTAAGGTCACATGCATGCAAGGAGGAAAGGCCAGATGAGCATTCAGTGAGAAGGTGTCCTCTCCTTCATGGGAGGAAGCCCATAAAAGAGCCTTCACCAGAACTGACCTTGGACCAGAACCCTGATCTCAGACTTTCAGCCTCCAGAACTGGAGAAAATAAATTTACGTGAAGTCACCCAGTCTATGGTATTGTGTTGTGGTTGCCTGAGCCAAGACATGTATTACCCATCTATATACATAAAACCTAAGCGAATGTTCAACTGGTAGCTATGACACGCACTGACCCCCAGGGGGCAGACGCTCAATGCACAGGCATGGAACAGATTGATGGATCTCAGAGGGAAGGGGGGAGTGAGGAGGGCGGAAAGAGATTAACCAAAGATCTTATATGCATACTAGAGGCCCGGTGCACGGATTCTTGCACCAAAGGGGTCTCTTGGCCTGGCCTGCACCCTCTCACAATCCGAGACCCCTTGGGGGATGTTGGACTGCCAGTTTGGGCCTAATCCCCACAGCCAGGCCAAGGGACCCCACCGGTGCACGAATCCATGCACTGGGCCTCTAGTATTTTATAAATGAGGGGGAAAAAACTCCATCTTACCTACCTTTATGATTACTGGAGACTGCATGAAATCAACACATTTGTTAAAACTGAATCTATAAAAACATTGAGGGACTGTTCTGTAACCTCCTCTAGGGTGTGTTCAAGTCATTTAAAGAGAAGGAAGAACAGAGCCCTACACTTGAAGTTGTTGAAGCTAATGTTGCCCTCCACCTCAGTTTTCCATAATAAAAAGGAATACATACTGAATTGTTCTAAAAAGAAGTAGTGAGCATTAAGGAGACAATATATTACAAAATACCTGTCACATACTTGGTGCCTCATTGATGTTAATTTCCTCTGCCTCTTAAATATTAATATTAACCTAAATATTAATGCATTTTTGCTTTAGATGTAGTTTTTAATTTTTTCCATCCTATATCCATGTACCCTTCAAAATGTAGCATGTTTAGGATCTTAGTTCTTGAATTTCAGAGCACATTGTCCATGTGATGATAGTCAATAGTATCCCACTGCCTATAGATTTAAGTTCAAAATGTGTATATTGGCATTTAGGATACGCTATATTCTAACCCTAAGGTAAATTTTACACCTCATCTATTGAGATCTTTCTGTCCAGAAAACCTAAGATTCTTTTTATTCCTCAGCACTTCCTATATATCTCCATAATGCATGACTTCTATTATGCCCTCCCCTCCAGCTAAAATGCTTCCCATTGGTGAAATTTGTAACATGCACTGTAGGATTTAACACTGAACAAGGCAGCTATTGTTTCTTTCTGGGACTTTTGGAAAGGCAGATCATTAAACAAATAATTATATTATAATGCCACGAGGCCAGGATAGGGGGAAGCACCGTATCCTGGGAGTCTGAATAGGGCATCTGATCAAGGCTTTATGGAGAGCCTATTTGATTTTTGATCTTAAGAAGGAGGACATAGAGGGAGATAGGTGGACAGACAACAATGATCTATGCCAAGAGTGCAATATTATAAAGTATTGTGCATAAAGAGAGTGTTGACTTTATGTAATTGAAAGAAATTGACTCTGAGTGGAGCATAGAGACTGAGGGAGAAAAAGTGGAATATTCATAAGTGATGACGATGTGTTACATGCTATTGAGTTTGCTCCAACTCCTGGTGACCCTATGAATGAGTTATTCCACAATATCCTGTTATCAGCAGCCCTGCTCAGCTCCTATAGACCCATGCCTAAGGTTGATTTTGTGAGACAATCCATCTCCCATTTGGTATTCCTCTTTTCCTGCTGCCTTCTATTTTTCCCGGTATTATTGTCTTTTCCAAAGAGTCTCTTACGATATGCTCAAAGTAGGACAGCTTCAGTTTTGTTATTTTTGCCTTCAGAGATGTCTCAGGCTTAATGTGTTCTGGGACCCTCATGTTCACCGTTCTTGTGGTCCAGAGCATCTATAGATCTCCAAACCCATATGTTCAATGAAGCAATTTCTTTTTCCTATCAGCTCTCTGCACCTTCAAACTTTCACATTTGTATATAGCAATTGAATGCCAAAGATATTAAAAAACACACACAATCAACTTCATTTCCTTTTGGTTAATCACGTGATGATCATTTTCCAAAGACTTAGGTGAGAAAAACCCAAAGTCAGCATGCTCTCTGCAACACGTAAGGATGCTCATTTAAAAATCTGGTGAGTGGTCAAATTGAATTGGCTAAATATATTTGTCTGTCTTCTCATTGAAGAAAGGCAGGTAAAGAGCTGAAACCCTCCAACATTTCAAGCAACAATTTGAGCCAATGCTGTCACCTTCCAATTAAAATTCCCATTTGATAAATGAAGAGACACTCTGATTTGCAGCAAAGAGATATCAATAAATCTCTGTGATATGGAGACCAGTGAATCAACACTGAGAATAAAAGTGTTTCATAAATAGGCTAACATCTAACTAGAGCCCCTATAATATTTCAAATGGGAAGATAAACCTAAACAAACACAAAATAGATAAAAGGTAATAAAATATAATTTCACTTTCCTTAGAGAAAAGAAAAAAGTGCTAAACCAAATTAAAAAGAAGCATATGATTGAGGGTTTGCGTTGGAATTAATAAAAGAAAAGCACCAATATCCAAAGTTGTATATGCCATCATAAACTTTATATCTGCGGTACTTAGATTTTATTTGCTCTGTATGCCTGCATTCTTCCTGAGATATTTTCCCCAAGTTCAGTTATATTGGAAAGTAAGATTATATTGCTATTGAGTTCATTTTCCTAGTATATAATACCAAACTGGGTTGCAATATCTGACAGATTTATGACTATTTGCTGAGACATATTTTATAAAATGGCAGAATAGAAGGCACTTTTTTCAATCTGCTCTTTGTAGCAAACCTGCATAGAAAAAAAACTAGTTTTTAAGGAGTAATATATTACATTCTTTCCAAAGTCTTTTTTTGGTCTGTGGCAAAAGATATTTCTGAATACTGTGTTGTAAAATAATGTATTTCAGATGAAGCACACCATTCATTGTTTATCCTATAGAGAAAGACTACTTCCTGTCACCGCTAAATGTGTGAGTTCATGGGTATATAAAAATAGAATGCACTTGGAAAGTTACAGGCTGATTGATGACACTCATCGTCAAACAATTGATAGCTAGTGACGAATTATAGCGACCTTGTAGTGGAGCGCAAATAATTCAGCAGACGAGTCTCCCTGAAATATGTTAAGCAGACTAGGCTCCATTTAGAGGTACCCGGGTCACTTATCTGGGGGAAATGTAGTGTCTCTTTAATCCTTGGGGGGAAAAAACCTGTAATCACCTCCAAGCAAGTGAGGGATTTGGTCATTTCAAGGAAGTTCCTTAGGTTGCATAATGGATGATATCAGCTATGGCCTCAGCCAGACTTGAGATCAAATTGAGATTTCACCACTGACTCGCTGAAGGAGCCCAGACATCCTTTAGTTTTCTCATTGAGGGGAATAAAAATGCATCTTTCACAGATTTATTGCAAGGATTGGATATCGTTTCATGTTTGTGTGAGTGGATAACAAAACTCCTAGCACTGAAATGTACTTCGGAGGCAGAACCTACCGAACTTTGAGTTGAAAGGGAATCAGAATCAGATGAAAAAGAGCCATCTAGGATTATTCAAAGACATATAGTGTTTTGTTATTTGTTAGTGTCCTTAAAAATAATTTTTCAGCCCTGACCGGTTTGGCTCAGTGGATAGAGTGTCGGCCTGTGGACTGAAGGGTCCCAGGTTTGATTCCGGTTAAGGGCATGTACCTTGGTTGCGGGCACATCCCCAGTAGGAGTGTGCAGGAGGCAACTGATCAATGTTTCTCTCTCATCGATGTTTCTAACTCTCTGTCCTTTTCCTTCCTCTCTGTAAAAAAAATCAATAAAATATATTTTTTAAAAAATAGTTTTTCAAATAGGAGTAAAGTGTATTTTTTAAAAAATATATATTTTTATTGATTTCAGAGAGGAAGGGAGAGGGAGAGAGAGATAGAAACATCAGTAATGAGAGAGAATCATTGATCTGCTGCCTCCTGCACGCCTCACACTGGGGATTGAACCCTCAACCTGGGCACGTACCCTGACCGGGAATTGAACCATACCTCCTGGTTCATAGGTTGATGCTTAACCACTTAGCAACAGGCATAAAGTATATTTTTAACCAGTTTGTACTCCTGTGTGGTAAACGGTGAATTTGGAAATGGATTTTATGTACATGTGAGTCATCAGCTTCCAGATGGGACTGGAAACCACAGGAGTCCTTAACATCATCCTGGGTAAGAGATGAGCTGTTATGAGAGGGGGATCTAAGCTTATCACTGTGTATTTGACAATGCCAGGTCCTCCCTCGTGCTCAGTGGCCCTTTGACCAGCTCCTTCGTAAGCAGTAGCCACACTCCCTTACCCAGGGAGGGCAGGGGGAGCTCAGCCAGCACAAACCACTAGTAAGGAACACGTGAGAATGACCCTCGCAAAGGTAACATAAATTTGTTTCTTAAAAGCTTCATCTTGAGAGAATGGGATTTGTTCTTACAAATCAGCTGTTTTAGAAATGCACTGAGAGATTTATTTTTTGAGTGTTCTCCGAGAAGTTGCCACCAAACTAGACTACATGGTTGGAAAGAATTGATCTCACCCAGCCGAGCAGTAGGAAAGGAAAAGGTAAGCCCACGTTGGCGCTCAGTGCAGAACTTTTGGGGGCCCCATCCTGTCTGTAGGGGCTCTCAGAGTCATGATGTGAAGTTACAAGAAAACAATTGTAGTATGAGTCTTCTATTCTGTCTAATGGAAAGCCTATTAAGCATCTATGATAAGAACTCTGCCCAATTCTGAAAATACAGATATTAGTAAGATTCTTTAAGAACAACAAAACAAAACACCCCACAAAGGCTATGTAAGAGAAACTCAGGCGATTCCAACAGGCATACAATCTTATCTTGTTAAAGAACGTTGTACTGTCCGTCTAAATGTTTCCCAAGTACAAGGAAGCTCTGTGTGGTCTATGGGATTTCTGTTATTCTCTGATGCCCCCTCATTTGGGCAGTGTGTGCAATGTATACTTTCAATAAAACTCAATGAAGATCAACTGTACGTACTCTGGCAGCAACACTACCACTGAGGAAACCAAAAGATAAAAGGAATTTTGCCCTAAAAATGTTTGCTGAAAAAAAATGAATCCAATTGACCTCTCAAAAGTATTCTTCAGAGAAAATAGTTTACATGCTTAGTCCGCCCCTTTACATAGTCCTATCTCTTTTATGAATAAAATACTATATTTTACAGTTAACATCTCTTCCAAATCTTTTGCTTCTACAAGAGCAAAGTATATATACCCGGTGATTGTTTAATTGATGGTGGAAAGTTTTATTTATTTTACTTTCATTGTAATCAGAACTATTTTGTCTTGCTCAAAGAGTAGTAACTAGGAGCTCAACCCCCCGTGGTAATGAACATAGTAATTGCAACGATAGCTAGCATTGGTTGAGCGCGTAGATGGCCCTGTACTTTTGCTCTGTGTTGTATGTGCAGTGGCTTCTTGGTTAGTTGTTTCGGGTTGAACGGAGATGTAATTACTATCTCCATTTTACAGAGGAAAATATAGAGGCCAAGAGTGAATAGGTGACTTCCCCATAAATTCTTAGCTTGTAAATGAGAGGCATGGGACTTGCCCTACTCAGCACTCCTCTCCATAATATTACAGCAACGCTCACTTGGAAATAAACTTACTTGGCTAATTTTAAACTTTTTAGATTTTTTAAAAATAATATGTACCTTCCTTTGGAGGCTTATTGTCAAAGGCTGGGATTCACTGGAATGGTTGTTTTTTTCCCAATGACCTATTTTCCCAATATTTCTCTATTGTTGTGCCAGATATTATGTTCATAGTCAGCAGTTTACACAGAATGAGTAAGTGTTCCCCAAGGCTCTGGGAAACGTAACATCCCCCGAGGTACCATCTCCTCATCTATAAAAAGAATAGACCTCATCTCTTAGAGCAGTAATTAAAGTTGAGTTGACAAATGTAATGCCCCTGGAACAGGGCTGGGGGTATTGTATAAGCCCAATAATGTTAGGTTCATTATTTTTTCATGGGGTAGGAGATAAAAGATGGGACAGTTAAGCAGCTTCATTAATATCAACCAATTAATTGGTGACATGGCCATGGATTGTTTGATGAGTGTTTAATGTATGTTATCATATCTCATGCTCACAGCAACCAATTTAGGGAGACACTCAATCCCATTGGATGAGAAGCTGTAGAGATCCAGTGGTGTTAAGCCCAAATCTCATGTAACAGGGGGAGTGTGAATTTCATCTCTGCACGCATGTCAATTAGGATGCTTTCTGCATCAAGTAATAGGCAACCCAGATCAGTGGGCTTACACTGTAATCCATAGACATTATCGCAATTCTAGATATAGGTAGCATTTCACAGCTCACATAATCCAGTGTTCCAACGCCATTTACCTGCATATCTCCCATTTTAGTTATCTTCCTGGTATCAGTGCCATGTTTTGTAAAGGGGAGAACGTGCCTCTCCTAGCCTTTCAAGCAATAGTCACTTTAGTTAGATCTGCTGGTCCTCACCCATTCCTGCACCATGCCTCTATTCTAGAAAATGGAATTTGTTGATGAGCTTTGGCTTCCCTGAAACTTCAGAAAAAATCCCTGCTCAACACGCATGCACACACACACACACACACACACACACACACAAATAAGCAGACAAAAATTATGAGATATCTTTGTTTCTTTTCCAAGAGGAGATATTTACTCTTCATTCTAAAATAAATTTTAAATAACAAGAAGCAGCCAAACTAGTTTACCAAGCCGGTTTCTGTGAGGACGGACTCACATGATCAAAGCTGCCCTTGTCTGTCGTTGTGGTAAGTGCTTAATGTGTGCCTTTATAAGTGCGTGGTCTTTATTCTAACCTATTCTGAAAAAGGTATCTCTTGATTTAAATATGCAATATACCTCTTTCTTCGGAGGAAAAAGAGTGCTTCTTAGTAAATGTACATTGTTATCAGGGATCAGAGGCAGAACTCAGGTAAAGGGAGAAGGCTTTGGGATTTGTTGCACTGGAATTAAATCTAGACTGTCACATCGAGGCTACGTGGGCTTGCACACATTCCTAAAGCTCTCCATGCCATTTGTTTAAAAAATAATTCAAAACAAACACCTGAAAACAGCCTCAACTTTGCTGTGAGGATACTATGACATAATACACAAGAAGCATTTAGCCCAGTGTCAGGCCCAGATAATGCAGTCCATAGATATTTTTGTAGTTATCGCTATTAATATTACTACCGGGGTGCAGTTTTTGTCATCAAAGAGTTTACTGTCCAATAGGAAAAAGAGATAGTAGTAACAAATAAAATGCATTTCAAGAATAGTACAGGCATTAAAAGGGGTGATTTTGCAGTATTTTCTCCTCGAGGGATCACATACTTCACAGAGGAGGTGAGGGATCACATACTTCACAGAGGAGGTGAAATAAGTCCTGTGAGAATAGATGCCCGGTCCCCCTTTCAGAGGGAGCAGCATGCCGGGAGCCTCGGGGCGGGGGGGGGGGGGACAAGACAATCAAGTTAGACAACTTATCGCAGGGATGAGAACCCGGGCGTTCTGAGCAAGTCTGCACCGTCCTATCCAAAGCAAAGATGTTCTGCTGCAGACTCAGCCTGAGAAAGGGAAGGTGACAGAGAAAACAGATTTCCTCCTTCCAATGTGTCAGGGAACTGGGAGTAGATTAAAGCCGTGTAGGAAGGCGATAGAGAGGCTCGACAGCTGTTTTGACAGGGCTGAAATCGAGCCAGGAGCCCATTACTTTAATACTCAGGGAAGCCAGACAGATCGGCATCCGAGCCATTCAGGAGAGGTGGGGAGATTGATGATGTGGTCCCAGGTGACGTCTCAGAGCAACAGCGGGCTTTCAATCCTGGGCAGACTTCCAAAGGAGACCCACGTGATCTCAACCTTCTATACATTCCTCAGGCTCCTCAGATCTGTCTTGTGTTAAGAGGGAAGCACACAGTAGGCATGCTTATTTACTGACGTCACATTTATGGATATCCAATGTAAGTATCTACTAAATAAAATTCGTATTTACTCAGTAACTTCTAAGCAGTAAAGGAAGATAGGTTATGTTGGGGTTTGAAGAATAGATTTGTATGCATTTAATGGACAATATTTTCTAGGCAAATTTTATATGCTGTCTCCAAATGATTGGCTGCCAATCTATCCTTTATTACCATCCATTTCATAAAGCATAGACTAGAGAAGGATCCTGGAGATTTGATCTAAAAGGACAAGAATCGAGGGCCAAAAATGGAGATGGAATTCAAGTAACAGTAAAGGTGAACCACATCTAGTGATCTCTAGAGCTGGCGAGAAAGCTGAAGCTGTGCTCTGAAATCTTAAAATGCAACCACACAAGCACAAAAGGACCGCTATTGACAAGCAGTAGAGGCCCTGGCTGATTGCCCATCCTACCCCATTACTGTTCCAGGAGAGCAGACATCCACTCAATATGGTAAAGGTTCGTTGAGAAAACAGGATTCTTCACAATGTAAATTCGCCACTGCCTCCACCTGCTTAAACTATCTAGCAACACCTGTGGCCTTCAGGATACGACTCTTTCTTAGCAAGACATGCATCTCTTCAACTTTTCTTCTAATCTTTCTTTTAAGGAATATCTCTGCCCTCACCCCCAACAACAACAGTGTATCTTATGCTCCAATCATAATGAATTCTTTACAGTTACTCAAAACAATCATGTGATTTCTCACTTCCTTATTCCTGAATATGCAAATTCACCTGTACTATTGACCTCCTCCACACCTGCCTTTTTGTCTAGATCAGTGGTCGGCCACATGCCGCTCTTTGACCCCTTGAGTGTGGCCATGGAGTTTCAATCGCACTGTACTTGCAAGCCCGCACATGGTATTTTGTGGAGGAGCCACACTCAAGGGGCCGCAGTTTGCCGAGCACTGGTCTAGATCTCTTAGAATCATCCTAACTTCTCTGAAATCAGTGCTAAAATTTCTTCCCACCCGAAGTTTGTTGAGATATTTACTCTTCATTTACATTCACTTATTGCCTTACCCATTGATTCATTGGTCCACTCATTAACAATTACCATATTTTTCCATCTATAAGACGCTATTTTTTTTTCTGAAATCATTAGACTGAAAATCGAAGGGCTTCTTATACAGAGAAGTCAGCCAAGGAGGAGGAGGGAGCTACATGGGTGCCCAGCTGCCCATACCTGTTAAACAGACTTCCTCCAACCATGAGCCTTATTGTTACTGATGTCAGCTGATGCCGCAATTGGAGGTGGAGGTGGAGAGTGTGCAGATGCAGCAGGGACCTGAGTGATATGAGCCCATTAAAGCTGTCAAAACATAACAAGATAAATACCAGTAGGCTATTGTCTTACTCTGTAAAAGTCAAACTGAATGTAATCAGCTATGCAAAAGAGCATGGAAATAGAGCTGCAGAGACAACTGGACCCCCTCCCACTGAGTGTATGATCAGACCGTGGAGAAAACAGGAAGAACAACTCCTTAAGATGCCAAAAAAGAAGAAGGCCTTAAGAGGAAAACCAACAAAATGCTTAAAATATTGACTTCTTAATTTTGGGTTGGAAAAGTGGGGGGCGTCTTATACATGGAAAAATACGGTATTTGCAGGTCGCTGTCCATTCCCAGCTGAGAGAGCCTTTAGTAAGGCTGATATTTCCTTGCAGTCTGATATCCTTTGCGTTACTCCTTACAGCATTTATATTTATACTGTTTTTAAGAGGATCTTTTATTTTTCATTGAAGTGAATACTATGTCAGTAAAATGACTTCAGCTCCTGAAAATCAGAGTCTCTGCATGGTAATAAAATTATGGATATTGCCCTGATTAAATATTAAATTTTTGTCTGTTTTACACAAATTTATAAAACAATTTGGATAGGATAATTTTTCTGTTTTAGACAGAATGATTTTTCTGTCCCTCTACAATACAGATTACATTTTTTGCTATTTTTTTTTATTGATTACGGTATTACATATGTGTCCTTATCCCCCCATTGCCTCCCCCATGCCCTACCCCCACTCATGCCCTCACCCCCCTGGTGTCTGTGTCCATTGGTTGGGATTATATGCATACTATTATACTTTATAAAATTATACTATTTTAACTGGCTGTTGGCACTGGGGAAAAGATCATTCATTGGGCATTCTTTTTTTTTTAATTACAGTTAACAGTCAAATTATTTTATATTAGTTTCTGGTGTCCAGCATAGTGGTTAGACAATCATGTAATTTACAGAGGGGGTCTGCCTGATACTAGTATTTCAAGTACTCACCTGGCACCATGAATAGTTATTACAATATTATTGACTGTATTCCCTATGCTGTAATTTATATCCCTGTGACTGTTCTGTAACTACCAATCTGTACTTCTTAATCCCTTGACCTTTTTCAACCAGCCCCTCCCCTCTAGCAACCATCAATCTGTTCTCTGGATTCGAGAGTCTTTCTACTTTGTTTGTTCATTTGTTTTGTTCTTTAGATTCCACATATGAGTGAAATCATACGGTACTTACCTTTCTCTGTCTGAATTCTGGAGAACAAGAGCCTTGCATTATTCATTTGGATACTCATAATGCCCTATGCCTGGGTGATAGTGGTAGAATCCATAACAACTTGCTGAGAAAATAAGTATATTAATTAATACATAAAAATAGACTCTGTTGGTTTCCAAGGGCTGCCATAACAAAGTGTCACAAACTCAGCAGCTTAAAACATTTCTGGCTTAAAGAGAATGTATTGTTTCATAGTTCTGGAAGCTATAAGTCTAAAATTAGGGTGTCATCAGGGCCAGGCTGTCTCTCAGCCCGAGGGAAGAATCTGTTCCCTGCCTTTCTCTTAATTTCTGCTGTTTGCCGGGGGGCTTCGGTGGTCTTTGACTTGCAGCTACGTGACTCCAACTTTGGTCCGCAATGTCATGTGGTGTTTTTCTCCCGTGTGTTTACCTCTGTGTCTCTTCTCCTCATCCTGGAAGGACACCAGTCATAGTGCATCAAGTGTCCGACCCACTCCAGTATGGATTTGCATACTTAATGTTTTGCAGAAATAGTTTCAGAAAAAAATATATCTATATAACGAGGTGAGCCATCTCTTTTAATGTTACTCGAATGCACAGTGAATATTAAAATTGGTTTCATTATGCCACTTTCCAGATTGTCTAAATCTGAGCAAGACAAAAAAATGAGTCTTTAAGAAGTGGTTTAGAATGAAAGATGGTAAATGAAGTTCACATATTACCAATTGTGTATAAAATACATTCACTGAGGTATTTCATTGCAAAGTATGCAGTTAAGTTTGCAAACTTAAATTATTTCTTTTTACCCACATACTAGTAATAGAGAGACATGTACGTACACAGGCATGTAGATTAAAAGTTAAGTTATGTCATTTCTTTCAGGCAAATACTGGGTATATTTTTCTTCTTCTTACCACATTTCTCCCTTCCTTTAGTTTCTCTTTACTCTAGTCAGGTACCACTCCATTGGGGAGTTAAGAGCTGCTTGTCATACTTTAGTAATGAATTGGAATTCATTGCATGAAGATCATGGTGAGGAACCCTGATGGACAAGGCTAGTGGTGAATTGCAGATTTGCATGGGGTTTAGTCAGTAGACTCCAAACACCTTACAATATTAGAGGTAAAAGATATGTGTAACTTTTCTTGGATGATTAGTCTTTTCACTTCTGGTGCCAATTTAATTTGATTACAAGTAATAGCTTGGGGTCCTTTTGTTGGTAAGGATCCTATGGTTGTGATCATCTCAGTGTGTATCATCATTAATTAGTGACAGCTGGCATGTGTTATATAGGATGGCTGGGGTACAAGTACAGAAATTGCTTCTGGCTGAAAAGGAATTTGTGGCAAGGGGGCCTCGTACCACGGAAAGGATGGCTGAAGAACCTGGTCAGAAACCAGGGTAATCGTAAGAATCCAGGTAGCAGCAAGTGCCAGAATTGTGACAATTCAGTGACAGTAAAACTAAAAAATTTCTGTGCCTAGATAATTCCCCTGGAGATTCAAAGTTCTAGAAGAGAGACATTGACAGTCCACATTGTTTGTTATCTCCTCAATCCTTATTTGAGGGAACATAAGACTTAGCAGCTGCTCACGATGGGGGTGAAGTAGATCCCCAAAAGGAAATAGGGTATTGTTAGCAGAGTAGAGATGAAGGGGTCATATGAGGTCAAAAAACAGGGGATGCCCAGTGTATGGACCTGAACAAGGGAGGTAACACTTCCCATTACCTCCTTCCCCAACCACCTTACAGTTGAATAGGTAAGCCCACGAGAGAGAGGACTTGAATTGTGATTAGTGGAAACTAAACTTAAAGCTGGATCGCTCTTCTGTTAAGGTCACACAAGTATGGATTACAGTTCATCTCCCCAAAGGCGGCCATGTCCCAGGAGGACTACTGCAGCCCAGGAGTAACTTAGGTAATAGGGGAATCTGATCAATACCATTAACTCAATCATTTACAAGGTAGAGTTTGAAATCAATACACATTTAGACTCTTCTATCAAATGCTAAGTTTTTGCAATGTTATTTTAGCTCAGACAAACTCATGATGAAGACTGTTAAGGTGAGCCCTTAAGCCATCCTCAGGCTTAATTTATATTGCTTGTTAGTATTGGAATCAAAGCTATAAAAACAACCCAAATAGAAACAATAGTGCCCATTGTACAGCAGTGTAAGAGACATATATCATTTAAAAATGTTCCCTAAAGTCAGGCTCAAATTTAATCATTTTACCTTGTATCTGACTGGCTTCACACACACACACACACACACACACACACACACACACACACACACACACACACAAACATAAACTTTAAAAAAATATGTATACTAGTATGTTTTTATTGATTTCAATGTGAGGAAGGGAGAGGGAGAGAGATAGAAACATCGATCAGTGAGAAACATCCATCAGCTGCCTCCTGCATGCCCCACACTGGGGATCGAACCAGCGACCTCCTGGTGCCTGTGTCAATGCTCAACCACTGAGTCTGGCTATACTTTTTATTTTATGTGACAAAAATATAAACGACAGCTTCCTATACTCGTTATCCAAGGCCAAATATTAGCTTTGCTATGGCAAAATTTTTCTTGTTAGACGGAGCCATGGGCATTAACAAATACTGTGTCCATGTTTCAATTGCAGTTTTTGACCTCATGATTTTTGCCCAGAATGCCAATTTTGCTTCTTTTCAGATACAAGGTTCTGGAAAAGTGGGATTAAATCTGAGTTATAATGCAGCAGGATTCACTGAAAAATTGTCTCCATACTGGAAAGCACTAGTTTGTCTTATCATATCCTCACTGTTCTGAGTTTCTTCATCGCTCTGCTTTTCGCCTCATTCAAGTTGTGCTTTAAAATATATGCTTTTGTTTGGGAATAATGAGGAAACTTGGCTCCTACCAATTGGCCTGAAAATTTTAAAAAAACAACACACACACACACAGATACAAAAGTACATTTTTCAGTTCATAAAAACCTCTCTAATGAGACAGATGAAAATATGAATTGTGTCTAATGAGCTCAGAATTGCATATACTTCCCTTGGTTTAATTTTCTAAGTGTTCATAGATATTATTTTGTTGTGCTTATTATAAAACAAGAAGTGGCCACTAGGCTGTGATAAACCAATTTGTGAGATTAAAGTGCTGAACTTGAATGGTTTCATTAAATTCAAAGTCATGAGTTGAAATCAGAATTCTTAAAAGCTCCTTTTTCTTATTTACACGAGACCTGCAGCATTTATGCAGGCAGGAAGTAACACCAATTATTGCCGACTCTGTGGTCTAGAAGCGCCCCTTAGGAGTGCTGTCTTTTCATGCACACCCTCCCCACACCTCCCAACAATGCAAAATTTAAGCTTTAATGACATTGAATCTAGATACCCCATAATACCCCATGCCTGTTTCCTGGCCAGTGCTCATTTATGCATGTTTTAAAATAAGCTCTTCTATGCCTTATTTAATATGTTACTCCTGGGGAGTTTTAGAAAATCAGTTTTTCACATTGAAAGGGAATTGATCACTATGATGTGCTCTCTTTCTCCTATAAAGTTGAACAGAATTACAGTAACTATTATTTGTATGCAAACAGCAGCATCTAGTTAATTAGTGGTGCTACTTAGAAATTATAGGTTTCTCAAAAAAAAAAAAAACACTGCAGGGTGTAATAAAATAGAATAGAAGATCATTTGCTTTTGGTGATGAAGTTCAAGGAAAATAAGAACAGTCCTGCCTTTGTTTAACCCACAAGATCCAAATCAAAATAAGTAATCTGAAAATAAGCATATAACACTTACTTACATTAAATGCAATATAATTTCATCATATATTTAAAGATAGTTTTCATTATTATTGTTACTAGAGGCCCGATGCCCCAAGATTTGTGCAAGAATGGGTCTTCCTTCCCCCGACTGCCAGCACCACCTTTGCTCCAGCCTGGAGCCACCTTTCCACCTTCCCACACTGCCCAGAGACCCAGAACAGCTGGGGCGCATATGTCCCGCTCCACCCCCAGCCACTTGGTGACTCTTGTTGGGTTAATTTGCATACTCACTCCTGATTGGCTGGTGGGTGTCATGAAAGCATGGTCAATTTGTATATTTCTCTTTTATTGGTGTGGTTTTGGGGGTTTTTTTAGAGAGAGATGAAGGGAGAGGGAGAGAGAAACATTGATGTGAGAATGAAACAGTGATCAGCTGCCACCTGCATGGCCCCCACCGGGATTGAGCCCCCATCCAGGGCATTTGTTCTGACCAGGAATCACACCAGCAATCCTTCAGTACTAGGGACAATGCCCAACCAACTGAATCACATCAGCCAGGGCACATTTCATCACATATTTAGACACATGAATGCAGGGTGTGGCAAAAGGAGGTTTACAGTTACAAATACACAAAACACAGATTTTATTATTATCATTATTTATTAACTATTGAGTTGTTTTCCATATGAACAATTATAAACCTACGTTTGCCCTACATTATATTAAATTTGCCATCAAACAAACCATCTTAGCATTATCAGTTTTATCTATCACTATACTTACAATTGGTGGCCACCAGAATTGTGAAGGGAAAGTTATTTACATGACTTAAAACAGACTGTCTGTAGATACTATTTATCAAGAGTCCTATAAGCCTGTCTTATTATTATCCTTTGCACAGATCTATTTATACATTGTATATGTATATATGTATGTGGTTGTATGTGTATATGTATTTCTTCTACCCCAGGAAGTAGAGAACATTATTGATTCTGGGTCTTTCTTTCTTTATGATATTGAAGTCTGATTTCTTTTCATATACTCATTAAAATAAATTTTAAAAGTACTATACACCAGTATTTTGGAACACAGGGTCAGTACTTGGAAGATGAGTTTTGTTATTGTTCATTAATCCCCGTGTTGATATAAACTAGGTATGTAGTAATCCTGGGGCACATTACTTAATTTCTCTATGGCTTAGTTTTCTTACCTCCAAAATGACACACCTACTACACAGAGATAAAGTGAGTATATAATTACAGGGAGAATGTGGAGTAATTAACCCAGAGCCTGAAAAGTCCCAGGCACTAGATCAATGTCAGTTACTATCTCCTTCCTTAACCTTGACAATCTCTGTGAACCACAGGCTCTTACTACACATGGTTGGAGACCAGGAATGGTCAGTAATGTGTCCTTTGGGTACAAGTATACCCATTATGTCTGGATAGATTGTACATGACTAAGAGCTCACAACAACGTAAGCTAGGAAATGTTTTCAGAATCTGCATGATTCCCCAAACACACTCATGGGAGTATTAGTTTTTGTTTTGTTTGTTTTCAATGGGTGTTGGATTTTTTTAAATATATTTTTTATTGATTTCATAGAAGAAGAAAGAGGGAGAGAGAGATAGAAATATCAATGATGAGAGAGAATCATTGATTGCTTGCCTCCGACACACCCCCTATTGGGTATTGAGCCCACAACCCAGGCATGCCCTTGGTCAGAATCTAACCCGGGACCTTTCAGTCCCCAGGCTGAAGCTCTATCCACTGAGCCAAACCAGCTAGCATGGTTTGTTTTGTGTTGCATTTAGTCAATCTTCACTTGAGGGTATTTTTCCATTGATTTTTAGAGAGAGTAGAAGGAAAGGAGAGAGACAGAAAGAGAAACATCGATGTGAGAGAGACACATTAATTGGTTGCCTCCCACACACACCCTGACCTGGGGCCAGGGGTTGAGTCTGCAACCGAGGTACAAGCCCTTGACTGGAATCGAACCTGAGACCCTTTGTTCCGTGGGCCGACACTATCCACTGAGCCAAACCAGCTAGGCTATTTTGTGTTGCATTTTAAAGGCTTATGTGATATTTGGGTACCCTTTAAAAACAGATCTCAAGCAAACATACACGTTTGGAAAATGGTTCTAGAGAAGACAGCAAGGGTTCTGAATGGTAAACGCACTCTCTTTTCCGGGACACCCTGCCCCATGCAGAAGTCTCTTCGTGTCCTTGCTCTGGCTTCTGCCACTGCTGCTAAGTCAAAGGCCCTTCACATATTTTCAATAGTTGAGGAATTACCCTCACACCTGGAGAACACTAATAAGGATAAAACTACAGGAAATGTATTTCCAAACTCTACACTGCAGCACTCCATTGGTTTGTGTTATAACTAGAGGCCCAGTGCACAAAATCTGTGCACGGGTAGGGGCCCTAGTGGCTGCCAGCTGCTGGCCGGGGCCTTCCTTCGCTCCGTGCTGCCCCTGGTGGTCAGCACATGTCATAGCGATCAAACTCCCAGTGGGTTGAACTTCCAAGGGGACACTTTGCATATTAACTGTAACTACAACAGCTGCAATGGGAAAACACATTCTCAGGGAAAATCTGGACAGCATGGGAGTGATAAATAGAGAGACAACTGGAAGACTTAAGGGAAAACTATGAACACAACAAGGAAAACATACATAGTGGGCCTGAGAAATACCTGGGACAAGTGTAATAGAAATATATTTTGTTTCTAGTGAGTTTATGGAAGACACACATGGACCTCAGCTGGGGAAGAACCTTAAGGCAGTAACTGACATGGGGCTTTTTGGAATAGAGCACAGGCCTTATTCATGCAAAAGAAAGGGCTGGGGGACAAAGTAGAAACAGGCCGTAGATTGACACTCTTTTTAAATCTGTTTTTACATATTCCATTATAATCTAAGAATCTTTACCCACCCTCCCATAGACACTTTTTATATTTCACATCCTTTAGGCCTTTTTTTTTCTTTTTCTAATGATATCTTATTTGGGATATTAATGAAGGTATGTCTACCTCTTGCACTAAAGCTACATAAGCGTGGCCTTTACCATTTTTGTGAATGAAGACTGTTGGCAGAACATTTAGCATTTGAAAGCTGGAATGACCTTAGTTCTATGTACCATCCTGATGAGTTTGGACTCTCATATCAGGTACATCACCCATCTGCCTTAGATGCCAAGATAAAAAGCATCTAACTTTAGCCCAAAGGACCTTGGGTAATAGAGTGACACTTGGGCAGTGGAACATAAAGGACAAACTAGCGTGATTATGTTTGATTTGTATTGACTTAGAAACTGAGAAAGGTCCCTCAGACCTGAAAGCCCGGGCAAATGAGGATAGAAATGGCCTGTCGGGTTTGTCTCCTTTGTCACTGCTGTGCTATTTAAAAACCTAATTTCAGCACAATCTCTCTCTCCAGCGAGATTCTCTTAAATTTTGTCAGCTACAAGGTTCATTTATTAACAGTGGCAACAGAATAGAATGTGTGGAAAGAAATATTTGCTCTTGTTGTTAAATAGGCTATTGTTGGTTTTAATTTAAAGCATACATCATGAGGTTCATAGTTTTGCCAGGCCTTCTCTTATCACCAGGGATACAAAGATGAAAAACACCTTCTGTTGTGTGTGTGTGTGTGTGTGTGTGTGTGTGTGTGTGTGTGTGTGTGTAGGTGATACTGAATCAGAATATGCTATAACCAACCACAGAATGAAATTGATAGGACGTACCTACCTATGCATGTATGTGCCATATAGATAGCATATGTATATTTCATGGTTTTGTATACTTTAGATCTTACATTAAATGTTATATAAAATCTTGTATTTAGAGCAGTGAAACTGGCCTGTAGCATACTCTAATAGTGGATACCTGTCATTGTAACTTTGCCCGAACCCATAGAATGTGGAATATCAAGAATGAATTCTACCATGGACATTGGGCTCCAGGTGATGTGTCAATGGAGGTGCATCAATTGTACTCAATGTACTGCTCTAATGGGGGATGTCGATATTGGGTGAGGCTATGCACGTGTAGGAGCAGAGGGTACACAACCCAAACTAGTTGTGGTTATTGATATTTATGTTACTATTATTAACATTACTAGCTTAAAGTTTTCAGTAACTTGTTGATCAAATGTGATTTCTTATTTTTACATTTTTCTTCAAAATTGATAGATAGAGGTATATCGCTTAAGAAGAAAAACAATTAAACATTCCATGACAGCAAAAGTTTTCTCTCAGATTTTAAATAGAAATACCGTTAAACCATGTTAAAAACAGAAACTCTTTTTACACATTTAATTAGCATTCATTTTGTCTACTTATAAATGTAACTACAGGGAGGGCCGTAAGAATGGCTTTATTCAAATGCACTGATGGAAATCTAGCTTAAACTTCAAAGTTAGTGGAATTTGCCTTCCTACTACATGAGCATTAGACAAAGAAAGACCGGCCACATGTCAAAGGAGCTCACAGAGAGAAGGGAAGGAGGGAGAGAGAAGGGAGAGAGTTACAATACAGGGCAATAGGTGCTATTAAAAAGTCCAGTAGAGATGCTATGAAAGCAAAGAGGGGATATTTAACTCAGTTGGTGATGGAAAGGCAGTGAAGGCTTATTTACTTGGCCAATATTGTAGCCATTCCTTCAACATACAAGAAGATAAATTTAAGCTGCATAATATCATTGCATAAATAAAATAAATCAACAAATAAAATAAACCACAGGAATAGGTCCTGATTGCAGGTACTTGTTTTAAGACAAAAGCCTTGTGACATGTGCTGTGAACACTTACATGTCTTACATTTTCTACATTTTGTTTGAATTCCTAGTGGATAAGGAGCAAAAAGCTGAATCTGTATAGGGTTTTTTTGCACTATACTTTTTCAGAAATCCTCAGACTAGTGGAGGTCTTATAAGGAGAATAGTTATGGGGAAAAAAAGATACGGGCAAGTACTCCCATTTGATTTATTGGACCAAATACATCATTTATATATTAAACCACTGATCTATGATGCCAAGTAAATGTTGACGAATAGAAGAGAAAATTCCCAAGGTGTGATACACCAGGAATTTAACTCTAATTTACTGATTGATTTTGAATTCCCAAATTAAAGAGCATATGTATATCTCTTTAAGCAAAAGTGTTCACTTCAGTGAGAAGTAATTATTTTATTTTTATGGTTATTTAAATCACCCAATAGTGTGTCCCCACCAAAGAGAAACTTCCGCTAATGATTTTACCAATGATTTTCATATCAAGGAATCATGGCACCAAGAAGTAAAATACTTATCAAGCAAAAATTAGGGTTTTTATTTGCTCTCATGAAAATTTCATGACTTTCACAAATATTACTTAGGTTTCTTTTCTCATCCAAATTAATGGAAAGCAAACTCATGATTTCAGCCAGCTGTAAACTTGATAAACAGTCAGCAAAGTTCTAAATTATCAAAGAGTCCAACTTGGAAAAAAATGCAATAGGAAGTCAAATTGATTGGGTCAGCACAAATGGGTGTATTTCTGGATTGGTTTGTTTTGAGGATGTTTGGTGGGATTAAGTGGTTTTAGTTTATTTTATGGAAATCTGTTTTCAGCTACAACTGACAAAAGCTGGAAGAAATACCATGTTACATATTTTCAAAAAGTTATCAATGTCTTACACCCCACAAATGATCTCACTATATTTGGAAGTCTAGGGTCATCTAGGGAGGGTCAGGGAGAATTTAGAGATCATACTAGTACACCAAGCTTTAAATATACTTGAATTATAAGAATCAAATCTGTTGAAACAAGTACTTTTTGAAACAACAACAGCAAAAGGTTGTCCCTATAGGTTTTCTAAGACATTTATTAGTGAGATTTGTGATTGTGTTTAAGACTGGAATGAGGGGACATCTATACATATAAAAGCCTACTTTGCAAAGTGTCCCCTCGGGAGTTCGCATGACCGGGAGTTCTATCCTTCGCTATGATGTGTGCTGACTACCAGGGGGTGGCGTGGAATAAAGGAAGGCCCCAGCCGGCAGCCACTAAGGACCCTATCTATGCAAGAATTTTGTGCACTGGGCCTCCAGTCATAAAGTGGCAATTGGCAGCCATATTCAGGAATATGGAATTCTCCACCTTCGTTGAGCATCTAGTATCTCATGTAGACTTATTGTAGATAAATCACTCTACAGTATAAATAATTAAACTGATACTTTGATGGGTTAAGTAACTTGTCCAAAGCCACATGTAGCAGAGCTGTGATTAGAACAGAGCCTACACATGAGAATGGACTCTGTACTGTCCCTCTTTTATATTAACCAGATCTCTGAATATCTTTCATTTTACAGCTTTTCAGTCAGAAAACAAAGCCATGCCCCAGAATTAAAAGAGGAGTAGCAATGAGTAAAATGGACATGGGTGGAGATTTAACATGAACTTTAGAGAGTGTATAATTGTGGGAAAGAGAGAATACATTTCTATCCTTCAGTGACTCTCCAGACACTCTGAATATTAAATCTTTCCACCCATGTCCTCCACACCCACAGCCCTGTCTGAATTAAAGTAAATTCCCAATGATTCAAATGAATATATTTTGAGATAATTTAAACAGAAAGTTTAATAGAAGTTCTTGGAGAAACCACAAGTTGAATTCGTCTTACAACTTTAGATGGAAAATCAGCGAAGCATAGGCATGTAAATGATTTCTAAGCTATACCTTTGAGAGGAGGATCATTTTGGGGGACCAGGGTAAGACAGAAATGCACACCATTCCTCCGCGGTTGCTTCATCCTCCAAGCTGGATGTCTTTCTGAGTGATGAGCCAACATGAGGGCCTCACAAGTGAAACATTCCCAGTAGCTGCCTTCTGGCTCCTTCTTGCAGGGCTAGGCTGCAGCGTGGGCAGGACTCTCGTATCTTTTGAAATACTGGCTAAATTCTGAACAGAATATACGTCAAGAAAAAGGAGTTTTGTGGAACTGAGGGAATGCTCTACTTTCTTGGGGAGAAAGTGATTTGGCAAAGAGAACACAGTAGAGAGAACACAGGAATCAGACAACCCAGAGATGTGTCCCCGCTCATCCTCATTTATCATGTGTGACTTGTGCCTGGGGATTCATCTGTATGGGACTCGGTGTAGCAAAGGCCATCAGTGTCCCCTCCCCTTATTCCATTGGCCAGTGACATTTTACTATCATCCTACGTGCTGTCCTCTGCTTGAGGACTTTCTCTAGTCAAATCATGAGGAGCACATTCAATCCATGACAAGTGAAAATTGGTTCACAGCCACCATTCTTCTTGCCTGTAGGTTTTACATAACATACCAAATGTTTTAGCAGGATTGGACTGGGTCCCACAGGTAAGACCTACTTTGGGGGTCGCCCAGGGAGGGACACACAAGGCCAAAAGTGGGATGGGATTATGAATTTATTAGGTCATCTACAAACCAGATGGGCTGAGCCCCCAAATGGTGTCAGCACCCAGGGTTGGGGAATCAGAGGTTTTAAAGGACTCTCGGTGGGCTTTTCCGGGCAGGGAAATCTCTGGGCAGGTCTGGATCCTGGGAAAGTCCGGAGGGGAAAGAGAATGGTCTTAGCAAGTAGAATGTGTTTTTAGCAAATGGAATGTGGTCTAAGTGAAAGGGAATGTCAGTTGTGAAGTGGTCTAAAGGTCAGCTCCCAGGAGAGAGGGTATTGATTCAGTTATTTGATCAGACCTAACACTGCTTGCCTGCAATAGAAATCTGCCTATTAACATACCTTGATTTGACTTTCTCCCCTTCCTTGTCTCAGGTTTTTGCTCCCATCCTAGAACTTCCTGGAATCAACACCTGTATAAATTACATAAACATGATTCCTTTTCTTAGGCTCTGCTTTTGGTGAAACACAACCTAAGATGGTTAGCATTTTCGTATCTAAAAATGTCATTTATCCAAGAGTCCCCGGTTTGGGGCTCCAACATGTTTGGAATTTGTCAGTCTCAACCTTATAATAAGAGAAAAGCTGAAATACCTGAATTTCACCTACTTTTCTGGGCAGACCCTTCAGAGATTAGAAGTCACATGCAGACTGTCATCCCCAAAACAAGAGAGGTAGTCATATTGAGTGAGTCTGCTTACTTGGATCTGAAATTTCTGAAGCCAGACCTGGGGAGAACATGCAAGGATTAATTTTGAAGAGCTGCTGGAGGCTGAGTGTAGTCCAGCGGGAAAGCGAGGGGCTTCTGGGTGCTGCACATTCAGGGGGTGCCCACACCTTTCTAAGTTTCACCTCCAAGGACCCCAGCAGGTTCTGACAGTGAAGAACCAAGGAAGAGCCCCTCATGGGCAGATGGGGCGGGGTGGGGGGGTGGGGGGAAGTAATCCTTGCAAAATATGACCACATGGTTTCCATAAACAAGGTCTGTGCTCTATGGGAAAAAACTTTATTTTACTAGAGCCTTCTCCAACCCCAGTCCACTCTAACCTTCCTGTTTCACTCCAGGGTAAAGAAAGCTACAAAATGATTATAACGTTTACATCACAGGGAGACAAGCTCACTAGAAGACTGAGATTTAGACATCAAATTATATAATGTCTTCTTCTAGAAATGGCGTAGGTAAAAATCTGGGCAAGTTTAGCTTAGGTTATGAGTTTTCAGGTGCAACAGCAAAAGCATGCTATAAGAAGGAAAATTATTAAGTTGGATTTTATTTAAAATAAAAAAGGATTCCTCTGTAAAAACATGGTTAGGCAATGAACAAACAAGCCCAGACAGGGAGAAAAGAAAGACACAACAGAGATCGGGAAAAGGTCTTTTGTCTCAAATATATACATAGAACTCTTGAAACTCAACAGGAAGAAAACAGATGACACCGCTGAAAAATAGGCAATGGATCTGAAGAGGCATGTCACAAAATAATATATATATACAGATGGCAAATAAACATGAAAATATGCTCAACATAATGTGTCTTTAGAAAACGCACAGTAAAAGAACAATGCGATACCACCACACCCTGTTAGAATTGCTAAAATCCAACAAATTTACACGATCAAATTTCGGGGAGAAGATGGAGTAGCAGATGAGAGAGAATGTAAAATAGAACAGACACTTGGAAACACAGTTTGGCAGCTTCTCCCAAAGCTAAACATAGTCGTAGCATATGATACAGCAAGTGCCCTCTGAGCTATCTGTCTAACTGATTTGAAAAGTTATGTGTACACAAAAGCTCACATGTAAAGTTTCATAGCAGTTTGATGCATAATCGCCAAGAACTGCCAAGGAGGGCAGGAGGGCAGGAGTGGAGGAGAGATGGAGAAGGAGACTTAATGTAAGGACACTATTTGAGGCTTATGAGAATTAAACAGATAATCTGGGAATATGTGTGCCAAGGGTAGGATTATTAACACATTTTTAAAATAAACTTCTAAAATTTCAGAACAATTTAAATTTACAGTAAAATTGCAAAGATAGGGCTAGCCGCCGTGGCTCAGTGGTTGAACGTCAACCTATGAACGTCACTGTTCGATTCCTGGTCAGGGCACAGGCCTGTGTTGCAGGCTCGATCTCTAGTGTGGGGCGTGCAGGCAGCAGCTGATCAATGATTCTCTCTCATCATTGATGTTTCTATCTCTCTCTCTCCCTTCCTCTCTCTGAAATCAATAAAAATATATACTTTAAAAAAAAAGAAATTGTAAAGACAATGTAAATTGTAGACAGTTTCCATATACTCCATAGTCAGGTTCCCTTACTATTAACACCTTACATCAGCATGTAGATATAGTTGCTAAATTAATGAACCAATACTTATACACTATTATGAGCTAAAGTCTATATTTTATTTATATTTCCTTAATTTTTGTCTAATGTCCCTCTTCTCCGGGATACCACCTAGGTTACCATATTACCTTTAGGTGCCATGACTTCTTAGGTTTAGCTGGGCTGTAATATTTTCTTAGACTTATCTTGTTTTCAATGAACTTGACAGTTGGAGGACTGCTGGTCAAGTTATTTTGTAAAATCTTCTTCTGTTGGAATTTGCCTTATGTTTCATGATTAGACTGAAGGTTTAGGAGTTATTGTATGGGTTTCGGGAAGAAAGTCTATGGAGGTAAACTTACATTTTCATCACATTTTATCAAAGGTACTTATTAGCTTAGTCACAGTACAAAAATTCTATCTGTTGTTATTAGAAATGTCATTTAATATGGCTGAATAAAGCTATCTATACGATAAAATTTCTAGAGATTTGACGTATTCTGGTATAATGTTTTTAGTAACATTCTGTGATATATAACAAAAATGTTATATATCACAGAAATGATGACATTTCCTTATCAATTGCATTTTATTGAATTCTCATCAGATCCTTAACCCTTTTTCAAGGGACATCTGAGGGAGGTATGCACTATTATTTTAATCCATAATCACTCTCTACTTTGGGCTCTTTTTAGATAGAGGTACCGGCATGTATTGAGTGAGAACAAATTGGACACAGGCTTGGTGGAGCCATGGGAACCAATGGCATTACCATCCCTTTTCGATGGCTTGGTTGAGAGAGTTTTCAGTGGAGGCATTTAAGGTTATTATAAAAGTTGTCTTCAATTCCTCTTGATCCTCTCCCTCTCCCTCCCCCTCTCCCTCCCCCTCTCCCTCTCCCTCTCCCTCTCCCTCTCCCTCTCCCTCTCCCTCTCCCTCTCCCTCTCCCACTCCCTCTCCCTCTCCCTCTCCCTCTCCTGTCATTCTCTCAAAGAATTCCATTATGAAAATTATCTCTGCATCTCTCAATCAGAATATTTTCACAATAAACACTGAATGGATAGGTGGATGCACATTCCTGAACTGTTAGATGGCATAAGACTGACTTACTGATTTGTCCAGAAATTTGCTAGTTTCAGCAATGAAGGTCTACCATCCTGGGAAAACCCTCAGTCCCTATTCTAAGTAGGTCACTTGTTCACCCCGTGCAAGGTACCACTACTGCATGGGGAGTGGCTTTAGAAGTCTAAGTGGAAGGAAGAGTAGGACCAAGGAAAGGAAAGCAAGACTTAGCTGCTCAGTTGCTGAGAATTCTGCCTCATGCAGCCTCCTGTGTCTTATTTCATAATGCTACTCAGAATATCGAGTATAGAGGAAAATTTGAAACTTCCTAGAGAAACAATAGATACAATGCAAACTGGCAGTGTCATTTTGGCCACCTTTAGCATCAATAATTGAATAAATTATTTGAAACTTATTATGCAAGATATTTGTCACTTAGATGGATTTACTTATTCAGTCTGTTTTCATTGATGAGAATTAATAAAGTCAATTGAAGCTCAGCCTTCTATTCTAATATAAGCTATATTTGTAAATGTTTTAACCTTAGCGGATTTCAGAGAAAATATTCTGGTTATATAATTACATACTTTATTTTAATCATTGGAAGCTAAATGAAACATCATTGAGCAGTACAAGAAAGGAATATCAGGCACAACAAAATTCTTACAATTATATCACCTAAGACAAATTTCTTTTAGCAAAGGTTCAATGAAAATGTAACGTTTTCGTTTTCCTGATCAACAGCATTATGCATATGCCCTTGTTGTTCATGGAGCACACATATTTATTCCTGACATTGCTGCCTGAATTTAGGAAACTGATGAAAATTATCTCATAAAAAATTAATGGTGTAAAACCTTAGTATAGACTACAGAGTTAGTGTCTAGCCTTTCAGAAAAAAACCCCACACACATTAAGCCTAAAACATAAATTGCATTCAGTTTTGCCCACTAATTTTGAATAGGCAGAGTTTTTTGTGGGTTTGGGGGTGTTTTTTTAAAATAAATATGCAGCTCTTCTGCTCTCAGGGCCATAGTGCAAATAATTCTGTTATTAAAATACCAGGATGTGCTTAAGGTCACCAGGAAGAATGGGGTGAAAGTTCTGGAGAGAATTGAGATAACTAAGCAGTTTCCTCCATGGCGATGCCGTTGTGTAACCTCATTTTGGATGTTCCATGTGGAATCATGCAGAACGGGCAGAAAACGGACAGAATTTAGGGAACGGGCTCTTTTGAGATGAAGTAGACCTGGGCAGTTTAGTTTTACAAAAGTGGACTCTTTTTTTTTTCTCACACAATAGCAAAATGCAAGAGAAGTAAAATTCTTGCTAGGCTTGCTTCTTTGCCATAAAAATGTGAAGAGATGACTTGATGATTTTGCAGCCCAGGTGTGAGGAGCTATGCAAAAGATTCTTTAAGTAACTATTTAGTAACGTTACGTCTCCCATTCCATTGGAGATTGGGTTGAAATGTTAAAATTCTGGAAAGATAATATCATGGTCATTATCATCATCATTATCATAATCACTTTGAGGAAAGAGATACTATAATAAGAGAAAAACAAACAAGCAAAAGATATGTCCTGTAAAGACACCACTTATAAGGAAGATTTTAATAATTGGACCTGCTCAATATATTCCTTTTGAATGAAAGTGATACAGCTTTCATTTATTCCATTTATACCCTGGACTGGAACCTATGCCAAGCATATTATACAATGAACTGATGAAATATTCACAATAGATAAATGCATGGATATTTTCATTTATCAACTTAGGAAAGTATTTAGAAAAGTTTTTATTTCTCAAAAATTGTGTCTGTGCCCTAGCCCGTTTTGCTCAATGGTTAGAGTGTCAGCCTGGGGACTGAAGGGCCACTGATTTGTTTCTAGTCAAGGGCATGTACTTGAGTTTCAGGTTCAGTCCCAGCCCTGGTCGGGGCACGTGCGCAAGGCAGCCAATCCATGTGTCTCTCTCACACCGATGTTTTTCTCTCTCTCCCCCTTCCTTCCACTCTCTAAAACTCAATGGAAAAAAATATTCTCAGGTGAAGATTAACAACAACAACAAAAAGCAAACAAACAAAATTGCGCATGTAGTAAGTGGCAGATACGATATTGAAAGAACAGGTCACTTTTTCCAGTGCAGACTCAACAATTATATGTAACTCCTTTACTGGATATCCGCAGATAAAACTATTTTTTCGTTGGACTTCCCATGTTACCTTTATATTTTCTCTGTGGCTACAGTATTGGATGATTAATATTTAATATGAAATAGGACTTACTATAGTGTTGTCCTAACTTGTTTCCTTGGCCAATGTGAGTTCTCTACAAACTCTGAACTTCCTGAGAACGTGAGGACCACTTAAGTTTATATCCACAAGGTCTAGCACAATGCCAAGAACACAGTAGAAGCCCAAAGCATACATTTTGGAAAATCTCAAGAACAAAATATGTAAAAATAGGACTGGCTTGAAAAGGCAATTCAGGGCATCTTTTTTTTTCATTTTTTTTTCTTTGTTGATTAAGGTATTACATATGTGTCCTTATCCTCCCATTGCCCTACCCCATCCCCCACTCATGCCATCACCCCCCCTAATCCAGGGCATCTTGTTGCATTCTTTACTCTGTGTTTGTATTTCTCTTGCTCATCTTGTCCAGCAGAGCAAATTGTATTTACATTTCAAAGCCTCTCCTTGTTACTCTTTCTTTGGTGAAGATTTCCCCCAAGCAATCCAGCTTTTTGTTCTACTCATAACTTGCACACAATACAACTATTCCATGTGCTACACTCTGCTTGGGTTAGAGAAATAGCACCCACAAATTCAGAGCCGAAGCTCTGAAGTTAGACATTATACTTGCGTTTGAATCCAGACTCTCTCATTTAGTAGCCCTCGGGTAAGTTACTATAATACTCTGAGCCTTGGTCTTTTCATCCAACAGTCTTCCTTCAAATGGTTAAGTTGAGGATGAAACCCCATAGGACATGCTGATAGTTAGCTGGAAACATTGGGGACAGAGATGGCTATAAGTTTAGTATCTTAACTCCAACCCAAATCTCAACTAGGAGCCTCAAATTCAGGCTTCCAGTAGAACATTCTATGATGATTGATATGATCTATACCTGCTCTGATCAATATGGTCAGCACTGGCCACTTATGGCTGGCATACACTTTAAACATGGCTAAAGAAGACTGAGGAAATGAATGTTTAATTCTATTTCAGTAATGTACCTTTAAATACCTACACGTGCCTAATGGCTACCATGCTAGAGAGCACACCTCTAGAGGACAAGGGAGTGTCTATACTACATTTATTCCTGGCGCCCAGCACATGTTACTTGATATAGAGCCAACTCTCTAGAACCTTCTGTGAGCCATGCAATGAAACAATATGTGTAATGATGAAGAAAATGTGACATTGTCTATATTATAAACTGGATTTTCATCTTTTCTATTAGCAGTATCCCTTAAAAATTTTAAAAAAATATTTTATTGATTTTGAGAGAGAGAGAGAGAGAGAGAGAGAGAGAGAGAGAGAAACATTGATGTGAGAGTGAAACATCAATCGGCTGCCTCCTGCCAGGGATCGAGCTGTAACCTTGGCATGTGCCCTGACCAGGAATTGAACCATCAACCTTTTGATGCACAAAATGATGCCCAACCAATGGGTCAACACTGGCCACGGCTGTCAGGAGTATCCTTGGTGGCCATCCATCTTCAGTAAGTTTATACTTGCTCACCATTAACATCTTTCCCCATTGTTTGTGTTCTGTAAGGCCCCCCTCCTTTAGAAATCCATCCCATGTTCACAACCAAATTTCATAAGCTCTCCTGGGCACTATCATAGTCTTAAAATGGAGAAGACCTGGCATGGTTAGCTTCCCAGGAGTAAGGTGTGTGGTACTGTGTCAGGGTGTTTGCAATTAGCTGGGCTTGGGTTGGGAATTCAACTCAGGCACATTTTAGCTGAACATTCTGGGACCAATGGCTTAATGCATCTGAAAATCAGTTTCCTCAAACATAATACCCATAGTAAGGAGTCTCAGCATTATTAAATGAGCTAAGCGTTCGGCTTGCAGAGGTCAGCCCAGAAGATAACTCATGTGTAAGCTCTTCTTCGTTTCATTATTTTCATCACATAGCCTCATTTGATAAATGCTTAAAATATTTCATGGTTTGCCCAGCTGTGGTGACTCAGTGGATTGAGCATTGTCCCATGGACCAAGAGGTCCCAGGTTCGATTCCTGGTCAGGGCATATGCCTGGGTTGTGGACTCAATCCCCAGTGTGGACCAGGTAGGAGTCAGCCGATCAATGATTCTCTCATCATTGATGTTTCTGTCGCTCTCTCCTTCTCCCTTTCTCTCTGAAATCAGTAAAAATATATTTAAAAATATATTTCATGTCTTATCATCCTTTTCTCTAATTGACACTTCTATTCCAATTCTCCCCATAGTCCAGTGTACTCCTTGTCTCTCCCAATGGAGCACTTTTGCTATCTCCCTTCCCACAGCATCTGATGAGAAACTTAATGTCCTCCTATGCTTTGTCTCTTAACTTTAGATTATTGTGTTTACTCTCTTTCCCTCTAAAGGCATTTTTTTCTATATAAATTAATCTCTCTTTTTCCCCCACTGCCAGTTCCCTTTTCCCTGATCTGTCTTTGGTTCTCTTCTGAGGTGTGTTCTCTCCTCCCAATGGACAGAAACAACAGGGAAGGAAATGCCTAACATAATTAAAGAGTTTATCTTGGATGAGGTTGGTACATTAGTTAAACTTAGTATGACATTAGTTAAACTTCCCAACAACCTAATAGTTTGCATTTCAGAATTGGTGGAGCCATTGCCCCCATGGGCAGTGGAGCTGGGATTTGAAGGTCATCTTTCTTCCTTTCTAGCCCATGCTCTTTGCACTTGGACACACTGCCTTTTTTTTTTGCCCTTCGCCTCCCTGGACCTGGGCTACCGGTCACGCTCCCGTTTAGAGTGATGCGGCTGCAGCCTTTCCGGGAAGGGAAGAAAGCCAGGCCAAGCAGCTCAGCATGAAGACAGATAATAACCTGACTTAGATTTAAATAATGATAAGCCCTCCGGGACAGGTTCCTAGCCTGGAGAGTGATTATGCAAACGAGCTCTCTGTGTATTTCTGAAAGTAACATTTTGGAATGGAAACTAAACACAGTCACTGACTTCCGTGTTGATGACTGTTTTAAGCAGGCTCCATAAAGAGCATTCCACCAAGCCTGCCTTTCCTGCTTTTTTTAAAAAAAAAAAACACACACACAGCCAAGGGGAAAGGGCAAGTGAGCTGGCATTTAATGAATCCTCTAATGTGCCGAACGCTGCCTTAGGCACTTGTACATACACTATTTTGTTTAATCCCAGCTAACACCACGAGCAGTAGGTTTTGCTATCCCCATTTCCCCCCATTAATAAACTAGAAAAAGGGCAATATTGAGTGCCTAATCACGTACCGAATACCAAAAATTTTAGGTTAGCAATATTTCACATTTTTTTTATTGTTACAATACAATCATCTTAACACCAAAACTAATAAAAGATAATAGGGGCAAAGGAAACATGTATAACAATCTCACTTAGAAATATAATCATAAAATTCCCTAAAGGGAATTTTTAATATATCAATAGATTTGGATTGATATGCCAATAGATACACCAACTCTATTGGTGTATTTAAAATTCTAGTATATTATGATTAATTAGTGTTTATTTCTGCAAAAAACTTCAAATATGACCATTCAAAAACAATGTACTAGTGTAATTCACCGTATTAACCTCTTAATGGGATAATAGATTTAGCCCCACCTGGGTTGCTCAGTTGGTTGGGATGTTGTCCTGTACACTAAAAGGTTGCTGGTTCAATATCCGGCCAGGGCACATACCTAGGTCACAGGGTTCAATCTCCATTCAGGGCGCTATGGGAGACAACCAGTCAATGTCTCTCTCTCTCTCTCTCTCTCTCTCTCTCTCTCTCTCTCTCTCTCTCTCCAATGAAAACATGCCCTTGGGTAAGGATTAAAAAATAAGTAAATAAAAAAAAATAAATAGATTTAGAAAATATTGAATAAATTTCAACATGCATTTATGACTTTAGGATAGAGGAGCATATCTTTAACCAGAACAATTTATACAAGACATTATTCTTGTTGTGTTGGAAACATTTTCTTCATTACTTATAACTAATCAAGAATGCCCACTTTACTGCTTCTATTCACTGTTGGACAGAAAGTCCAATGCAACAAGATAAGGCAAAAGGAAGTAGTATAAAGACTGGGAAAGAAGAAACAAAACTTTATCACACGTTATACACACACACACACACACACACACACACACACAATTTTCTAAAGCCCATTTGGTTCCCACTACCTTAAAAGTTGTTGCTTTTTAAGAGTCTATTTTTAATCCTGATAATTTGATTAGATGATTCTACTTCCTCCACATAGAATCCCAAGAATTCTAATTTATTGAAACTGATTATGGGTTTCAAAAGGATTACTGGATACATCAATATAAAATAATCATTTACATGTCTTATTAGCAGCAAATATATATATATAATTTTGAAAAGATGTCATTTTAAATGTCAACAAAAACAATAAGAAACTAGAAATAAATCTAGAGGAGATGGCTAGATCCTTATGTAGAATAATTTTTAAAAAATTAATGAAAGGCAAACAAAAAACAAATAAATGGAAAAATATACTATACTTGTGGATGGGAAGATGAAAGTTTTCCCCAAAATAATCAATACATTTAATTACAATCTCCGTCAGTATCTCAAAACAGATCTTTATGTGGACCGACAGATGGTCCCAGACCATCAAAAACAGATAAGACACTTTAAAATAATGAGAGTAAATATTAATATGTATCAAGAATTTCTGTGAGCTCTATTAGTAAGCTACAGTGATTTAGACATGATAGATGAAAGAAAAGAATAGGATCTAGATACAGATTCAAGTACATTTGGAGCCTCAATAAATGCTAGAGGGAAATAGTGAGCCACCCACTACATGCAAATTGGGCTTAAGTGTAGAATCTAAGGAAGTGTAGAATCTAATAGAGGCTTAGGGGAAGAAGGGGGAGGAGGAGGGGGAAGAGGAAGAGAGAGGAAAATCAGGAGGAAGAGAAGATGGAGAAAGAGGGAGAGGGACAGGGAAGGGGAGGTGGAGAAAAAGAGGACACAATTGATTTCATTTGATGTCTCAGTTATCTGAAACATAGTGGTTAGGAGTTCTCTCCTTAAATTTTCAAGATTTTAGTTAGCCGATAGCTAGGATTATCATTTTCTTATTTAAGAACCATCAACATGAAAAGATTGAAATAAAGATAAAATAGGACCTTAATCCCCAGGGGCAATGTGGAATGGATACATACAGAAACGGGGAAGATATGGAGCAGTGGGATGCATATCTTGATGGAAATATACATACACACTGATATGATATACACCTATTATGAGCATACAGCTCTTATTAGCATGGATAATGAAGAGTCAGACTGGAATTTGGGGTAACAAGGTATTTGTAAGTAAATTAACAACATGGTTCTAATTATAGAGGCCCTAGAATTTCAACATTAATAATCATAAGATAAACAGTTAAGAACATACTATGTCTTGTTATTTGCTAAAGTCTATATATACAGTATCTCAAAGAACATTTAGAAAAAAAAAACTTGAGATAGATAAAATTGTCATTTTATAAATGAGATAATCATTTCAAAATTAACCAGTGTAAATAAAATGCCTAGTGGTACCTATTGGATGAAAAATTTAGGCTATCGGGATTTATACAACTCTTAACCCCTTCTCTTAATGCTTTTGGGGTACTTGGAGGTTCTTTGCGAGGAACTCATTTAATTAAAATATTTTATCATTCAACCAGAAATTAAATGTTCCCTTCAATTTGGCCACGCATATTAGCAAGTACATCAAATATGTTTGCTTTGGGCTAGAATAATATCAACTCTGGGTAAAACACTAATAAGTTACACAGCATGAGCCCATTGTCAATCATAGCTTTCTTTGTTAGTAAAAGTATGAAGCACTTATATTTAAAGAGATGGAGTCAATGATCTTAACTTTTGACTATCAGGGATGCTTACTCATCCCCTCATCCTGGTCACCATATTTGTGATTTTTTCTTCATGTAAAGAGTATGTCACTTTCCTAGTGCAGGTAACTCATATATCTGTATATATAAAAGCCTAAGTGACCGTCCAACCGTTTGGCTGTCTGACCAGTAACTGAGATGTGCACTGACCACCAGGGGGCAGATGCTCAACACAGGATCTTCTGAGCTGTGAAGACCTGGAAGTGGCAGTTGTCAGGTAACCGGAACCAGAGAGGAGGGAGCCTGATTCCAGGGTGCATCACCCAAGAACCGCCCTCTTGCAATCCGGGATCCCTCGGGGGATGTTGGAGAGCCGGCCTGATCCCTGCAGGTCGGGCCGAGGGACCCACTGGTACATGAATCCATGCACCAGGCTTCTAGTATTGGTAATAAACAATAAGCCACAAAATTGTGGCCTTTAAGAAGAAATTAACACTGAATCCCAAGCTCATGCAAATTTTAAAATCCAATGCTCTCCTTTTGATGTCACATTGCTTCCGGGCATTTTTTTACCCTTGGGCAGTTCTGTCTCCAACTTAATTGTATAACATTTTAATATCCTCAGGTCTGTCTGAACACCATTGTTTTCTAATTATCTCACTAAACTTCTAGTATCTGGTTGTATTGGTTGAAATGCTTTCAAATTGATCCTTGGGTGGCACCATCTGCAAATTTGATTACTATAGTGTTTACTCAGATTTATCAGATCATTAAAGAAAACAGAGAAAACACATAGGTTTGCAGTGCCCACCCACCCCACCCCACCCCCAGCACCGCTGTGTCTAGACACAGTCATTTATCACAAGTCCATATTTATGTCCCAGGAGACAACCTTTCTCTGTGAATTAGGCTGATATCCAAGTGTCCCTCTATTTGACTTAAGAGTTAAGGACATGAAAAGAACCATATGGGACACTTCAGTTAATCCAACACGAATAATTCTTCAAAATTTTATGGCTTTTAAAATCAACAGTTATTAGACCCTGGCTGGGTAGCTCAGTTGGTTAAAGCATCATCTCAATAGTCACAGCAGAGAGTTCTTAATCAATTCAAATGTCCTCCAACTGTAAATTGGAAGACTGGGACTAAGAGAGTTGGGGTATTATATTCATGGGCAGATCCCGAGATGAAGGCAGAGCTGAAACTAGGTTTGTGGAAATTGAAAAAATGTCAAAGACATACCCATTAAGAGCAGTTGAATCAGTATTTCCTAGGTGGGGGCGGGGGGGGAGGGGGTGGAGGGAGCAAAACATTCTCTTCAGAATTTTTCTAGGTGATTCTATTGATCAGTGAGAACTGAGACTCACCAAATAAGACTTAACTCTACTAATTCTTATTGTAGTGCTTTCTGCATAAATAATATATCCCTTTAGCCTGAACTACCTACTTGGTATTTCTGTCCCCCAAACCCTACAGATAGATAGATAGTAGGTCTATATGGTTTACAAACTGGAAACATGTGCACCCATCCCCTGCTATTTTGTGAGGTGATATTGATAAGGCACAAATTGAAAATTCAATAACATTGATAAATGCAGCAAGAAAATCGCTTCCCTTTTAATTCTTTTTCAATCTTTCTGATGATGTCAGTAAAGTAAGCTTTAAGGTAACATAATGTTACATCTCTTACTTGCCAATCTTTCTTTGTATGAAGAAGAATAAAAGGAGGCTGAGGAAACCAAGAAGAGGAGAGAAGGAGGAGTAGGAAGAAGGGGAGGAGGGGAAGGAGGAAGAGGAGGAGGGGGAGGAGGAGGAGGAGGGGGAGGGAAAGGGGCAAACAGTAGATTCAGGGAGTTAAGCTAAAAGAGTGTGTGTTTGTGTGTCTTGTATTTTCCTAGCTACTTCCTGCTATAGGAAGTAGCAGCCAGAATAAAAAAGCTCTTTTAAAAATATTTCTAACAATGTACTTTGGGAAGTGTATTTTAATGGCATCAATACTAATTGTCTCACGAGGTGACAGGCTTGTAGGCTTTCAAAGAATCATAGCAAGAATAACAATGATTGTCATTACTGACATACTTGTCCACACAGTCAGAGCCTTTGGCACTCCATTCAAGGACTGTGTGGTTTGTTACACCGAGGAGCGTGTGCAAGACTGAAAGGGAATCTTCTGTTCCAGCGATTTTCGCGATAATCCCACCATATGTCACTATTTTGGAAAACTCGGTGGAGGGATGAAAATATCAAAGTAGGCATATGTTTTTATGAAAGTTTCAGAAAAGGGTGTTTATTTTGACTCATGTCTAAATTAGATTCCTAACAGCTGAATGAAATGTAAATTAGTTGTTTCTGTTGCAGAAGAACAGACATCCCATGAAACATGGCATCAATCATCTCGGAAGGGCCTCCGTTTATTTCGAGCTGGTGGTAGCGGCCGGCCTGATCACTCAGAGCTGAAAGATAGGACACCCCTGAGCACTGAGACAGCGCAGAAGGAGGAGGGATTAGTCCCACTCTTTCCTGCTAACATGCATTTCTGAAGGGCTCCTCAGGTCATTTTGATCATTAGGAAGTAGTGGTCTAGTCCAAACCCTCTCACCTATAAGTGAGTTAGCTTCCCCTCCTCACTCACACCAGGATTGAAGCCTTCCTAGGCTGCTAAGTCAGATCTCTTGTGTAGACATTCAGATCACCCTGCATTCTTTTACTTTCAGAAGATTGATAAAAATGGTAACGAGTCACAAAGTATCAAATGCCCAAATTTTTCCTTAAATACTTAGCTTACTCTTTTTTTATTGTCTAAAGTTTTTCATAAGTCTTCTTTATCCCCAATTGACCACCCCCCGCCCCAGCCATTCCCACCCCGGGCAAGCCCCCACTGCCCCAGTGTCTGTGTCCATGCATGCTAATATGCATGCATACTAGTCCTTTGGTTGCTCTCTAACCCACTCCCCTTCCCCTACTGTTTGTCTCTAGATCATCGATCTATTCTTGTTCATCAAATTATGTTGATCATTATATCCCACATAGAAGTGAGATAAAAAAAAAAGAAGTGAGATCATGTGATATTATCTTTCTCTGACTGGCTTATTTCACTTAGCATAATGCCCTCCAGTTCCATCCATGTTGTTGCAAATGTTAAAAGTTCCTTTTTTTATAGCGGCATAGTATTCCATTGTGTAGATGTACCACACTTTTTTAATCCACTCATCTGCTGATGGGCACTTAGGCTGATTCCAAATCTTAGCTATTGTAAATTGCACTGCTATGAACATAGGGGTGCATACATCCTTTCTGATTGGTGTTTCGGGTTTCTTGGGATATAGTCCTAGGAGTGAGATCACCAGGTCAAATGGGAGTTCCATTTTTAACTTTTTGAGGAAACTCCATACTGTCTTCTACAGTTAGCGTACTCTTTTCACTGAAGTTTTAGATCCTTGAGGACAGGAACCATGTTTGAGTATCCCCTAGAACAGTGTGGTGACTGAGGATACCATAGACACACAATAAATGTTGTGTGTGTTTTTTTGCATGAGTTTTATAGGGACTGTGAAAATAAATGTACATTGTATTGGAAAGAATCTTGGACTTTCTAAAAGTTGTGACTTTTAGGGCAGTTGTGACTCTGAGCCTTCGGGGATAAGAGGGTTAAATGGTGCCAGAATCTGATATTTCCGATTAAAGAAGGCCAGATTTGTTTGTGACACCTCACAATTTTTAAAGGTTGACAAAAACACAACTGTTCCTGTTTGTTTGGTTGGTTGGTTTTATTTTTAATATTGTGAGGCCAGCAAGGTGTGGTGACTTAGCCAAAGCAAAAAGAGTTGGGTTTGGTCCAAAAAGTATAGTGTGAGACCTTAATGTTTTGTTAAGCTGAGCAGAATTGGCCTATTCTTTTTTTATTTTTAAATTGATTTTAGAGAGAGAGGAAGGAAGAGTGAGAGAGAGAAAAACATCTATTTGAGAGAGAAACATTGATCGGCTGCCTCCCATCTGCTCCCCAACTGGGGATCAAACCTGCAACCTGGGTATGTGCCCTGACCAGGAATCGAACCTGATACTCTTTGGTTCACGGAACGAAGCCCAACTAACTGGACCACACCGGCCAGGGCCTAATTGTTTTGATGTTGTTTAAATTTTATTTTCCCCCTGTCCTGCAGAAGAAGCATGAACCGACTTCATGCCTCTTTTGGAAATCCTGTCCTAGGTTGTGGCTAGTGTAGGACCACATTTCAGCCCAAGAACAGGACTGGAACGTTTATCTCCAGCCCATGGTGTGGCTAGTAGTAGAGAATTCATTTGCAGTTGTTTTTCTAATAATGAAAATCAATGGAGCCAAGTGGAATCAGCCTTTTGGACAATGTCCTTTTAATGTAATGTAAAAGGCTTAACTAAGTAATCAGTTCATGAAAAAGAGCCTACTTATTGTGAATAGAGTGTATGCAGTGGAAACATTGTCCATCAAATGACACCATTTCTATTTGAAATTATATTGTTTGGTCTCCTCTTTTCTTTGTAGACACAAAGTGCAGACACCCTGTGATTTCTCTGAAAGTATTCTGCAGAAAATGAGACATGTACTAAGTTATTTTTAGTATGGACTAACACCAAATCGAATGTACTTCACCTTGAGAATAATTACCAATTCAGTCGTTTTCAGGAGTCGGAATTTTAGTTGGGGCCCACATATCCTTTTGAGGAGAAATGCCAGCAAAAGGTCATGGAACAATTATTTTCAAGTATTATCTCCTATTTTCTTAGTACTTTTGATTCTTCACCACAACAGGGAAATAGGAAAAATAATCCCTTATTTCAGGTGTAAAAATAAAGGCTCAGGGAGATTAAGAAACTTGCCTAATATTGCACAACAAACTAGCAATAAAGCTAAAATGCAACTTCCCCCCTTTTTTGTCATGGTGCTTTTCACTGCTTTCCTGAATCACATCATTAAATCTGTGCAACTTTTTTTAAAAAAAATTTTTTTTATTGATTTCAGAGAGGAAGGGAGAGGGGGAGAGAGATAGGAACATCAATAATCAGAGAGAATCATTGATCAGCTGCCTCCTGAAGGTCCCACAATGGGGAAGGTCCCACAACCTGGGAATGTGTCCTGACTGGGAATTGAACCTTGACCTCCTGGTTCATAAGGTCTATGCTCAATCTCTGTGCTGTGCTGGCTGGGCTAAATCTGTGCATCTTAAAGTGGGTGGCAAGACCCAAGGGCTCACAAATAGAGAATTAGGTATAAGGTTGATTTAGTATCAGAAAACTTGTCATGAGAAAATACAGTTAAAAGTTAAAAAAAAACACAAAAACATACACACACAAAGTCCTTGAAAAGAAGAACATAATATTTGTATCAAAGAACTGGTGCACCTCGCCACAGCTTTTTTTCCTGCAATTTTTCCTACATATTATTTGCCTCTTTCTTGACTATGATTTCTTTGGGATGATTTTTATTAGAGAGACCAGAAAAAATAAATCTGTCTTTCCTGTAGAATGGTTAATGATTTTTTTTAAGTTATTGATAACGTAGAAAGTTTCTTTATTGATTTACAACTATTATCGGTAGAATCATGTAAATATTTAGGATTGTCATCAAAGTTGGAGGAAATTCTATCAAGTTGTTTTTATATATAAGCTTTAAACATTCACGGCATTTCTAATTTTTCCTGTGTAGTAACTAATCTTAAATACGTCTTTCGTTGGAAATTCATGGCTCATATGGAAATCTGTAGGTTGTGTTATCAGTCTACTTCTGACATGAAAGGGCTTCCTTTTTGACTAGACACTAATGAGAACTGGATCCTGTGTTTTTCATTGGGCAGAGCTGATGCTTGGAAATGCTTCTACACACTAGCTTCTCCAGCAGAATCTTTCAACCTTGCTTCTCTCCCATCATCCATGTAAGTGTGCCACCTGGCATGTTCTGTGGTGATAGGACCTCCAGATTGCCACTTTCTTGTCACAACCCTGAAAAAATTAACACAGCAGACAGAAGGAGAATGTCCCAAAGTTACGCCTGTAATTAACTAAACAAAGAATCAATTGAAAAATCACATAAATATAGCCAATTACACCCAAATTCAGTGTATTCCAAGCTCAATTTCCCCCCAACCAGACTTTCATTGCAAATGTTAGTTTCATGAAAATACCATCAAATTAATCTTTTAATAAGGCTCAAGGGAGAAATCTGTTTAGAGGTAAGATTTTGGAGTCTAGTTTAAGGTGACTGTTTCAATGTCTGCTTTGATTAATATTGAATAAGGATCATTTATAGTAGTTTGTGATTGTAGACCAGTGATGGCGAACCTTTTGAGCTCGGCGTGCCAGCATTTTGAAAAACCCTAACTTAACTCTGATGCCATGTCACATATAGAAATTTTTTGATATTTGCAACCATAGTAAAACAAAGACTTATATTTTTGGTATTTATTTTATATATTTAAATGCCATTTAACAAAGAAAAATCAACCCAAAAAATGAGTTGGCGTGTCACCTCTGACACGTGTGTCATAGGTTCGCCATCACTGTTGTAGACAGAACAAGCTGAGATATTCAAAACAAAAGTCAAAGAATCTTGGGAAGTGACCCTGATCTCCTAAACTGAAGAGTTTGATGTTCATTAGTCTTTGGGGGATGGATGACCTTGAAACTAACAACGTCATCATTTGCAAGAGTTTCCTAGAATAGGAAATTCATGTTACTGAAGAGTAAAGTCATATTTGGGCAAATGTCCAATTAATAAAGTCATGGGAATGTGAATAGTAAGCAGCATTGGTGTCGTTGGTTTGGGTTCTTACCCCAAGTACCTTCCCATGGCTTCTCCAATAACACCTGCAGCAAGGGAGTCACACTGGAAAGAGAGTCCTCCCCACACTAGTGGCTTAAATTGTTGACTTTTGAAAATTTCACAAAAAGAGATGATCATGGAAACCTGTTGTCCAAGGCCAAGCAATGAAAAGTGCTGAGGTTTAGACTTCTTTTGCTTCATAGCCAATCCTCCTCTTAGGGAGGAAATTCCTGGACCACTGCATCATCTCCCTCCATCCTGATTAAATATTAAGGTTTAACACTGGTCTAATGCAGGCCTATGGAGGAATGAACTTGAGCAAGATTGCACAAGACCAAGGGAAAGATCCTGGGGGAGCCTCCATTCTGAGTGCCGTGATGCTAATGCAGGGCATCACTCAGCACTCGTTCTTCTGATTCTTTCCCTGCCCCACCCCACCCCTTTAATGGGTACATTATTTTTCTGGTAACATGAGAACTTCAATAATCAATGCCATTTAGCATGCTGAATAGACATGAGTAATTCCATTACTTATTAATGATGAAAAATTGCTATGATGAAACATGAAAAATCCAGCATATTTTCTGATTGTTTGTGGAAAGATTTAAATGACTACTGGGGTACCTTATTCATTTTTCTCTGCAGCAGCAGGAAGGGGTGATATTCCATATATATAATATATAGCATGTATGCACATATATGTATATTTATATGTATGGCCTGTATATAAACATATACATGTATATACATATATACATACATACATAAACATAAATATATATTCACCTTTTTTCATTTTGTGATTTTTACTGAATGTATACCTATTTAGCGCAAGTCAGTTAACATATATGAATAGCTATCCATGCTGTGCAATATGCTAAAACATTTTTATATCAATTTACTTCATTTAGTTTGATATTCACAGATTCCGATAGCATTCTCATTAGTTTACATTTTATAACAGAAGACATCGAAGTCCCAAGAGTTTAACTAATTTGTTGAAAGTGGATATAGGACTCACAAGATCTGATTTCAAACCTCAAGTCTCATCTAGATGCATCGCATTTCCTAACATGCTAGAACTTCTTAAAACATGTTTTGGCCTAGTTTGTAAAATTAAAAATGAAGGCTGAGTGGGTTTAAGCTTTACTTAATTAATTTATTTGTTGGGAAGTATGATTATTTGTTCTCTGTGCAGGAATAATAAGCAAATTTGTATGAAAAACAGACTCGAGCTGCCTGGCATGCTTTCAGTCACCCAGTTTCCTGGGCTCACTTTATCTTGTAAGATTTAAGTAAAATCAGCTTAATCATCATCTGTCCTACAGCTGCGATATCTTCAGGAGTTTTAGAGAGCTAGTATTTTACTTTGTTACCTCCTGCTCCTATTTCCATTTTTACTAAATTCTTAAACTCAGTCAAGCCTTAACCTCTACCTACTGCCCCTTTTGAGCCTTCTGGTGACTTCTCCAAGGAGCAAGTCAAGACTTTTCATGTCTTCATCGTCACAGCACTTGTTGAGAACAGTTAGGTATGCAAATTCAGTGTTTACTAAAACTTTAATAAATGCCACTGGTGGTGGTCTCTGGTGTGTGTGTGTGTGTGTGTGTGTGTGTATGCAGTATTGGAGATGGTGAGTGGTGAGTGAGGGTTATAGTTCGGTGTTGCAGAGAATGTTAAACAATTAGGCAACGCTATTTACAATTTTATGTGTTTTTGGCTTTTCTGGCTACCATGTCACTCAATATTAACTCATCAGCCATGTTATCAGGCTCTTGTCTACTCTTGTTTCCTTCTCATGCTAGGTTCCTGCCACCAATCCCCTGACTCTGATTACGCTACTGGGAAACGTGATGTCCTCTTCCTCCACATTAAGCCTTGGGATGGGGGGTACAGGGATATTTTTAAGGAGCAATGCACTGTATAAAGGAGTTTCTCTAAATAGAATTCCTTTTGCCTCAGAGAGAAATTGTCACTTAGTGAAGAAAGAGTACAAATTGGTTATTACTTAAAGGAACACACACACACACACACACACACACACTTTATGCTATTGGAAGGTAGAGAAGTATGTGGAGGTCAATCTAAGCCTCTAGCCTCCCTGTCCATGGTCCTGAATTACCACTGGATGCCCTGGATCAAGTCAAGGTTATGCTTCCTTCTTTTATGTCACTTTAGACTATGTGTGTTTTGTTTTTTCCTGTGATTTTTTGTGGCAGTATTACAGCTGTCTCCTATTGCCCCCCTCCATCCAGCCCCCACTCCATCCCTGGCCTTCACACTATTGTCTTTGTCCATGGACTATGCCTTTATGCATGCATGTCCTACATTTTTAAAACGCTACTTTAAAATAAGTAGTGTTAAAATTGAGCACCTTATAGTTTTCTCTCTTCCTGTTAGCCATGGATTGATTATTATCCCAATATCTGCACACCTGTGAAACTCTAGCTTTGACTGCAAGTCTCATTTTTACACATGCATTTAATTTTCAGTGCAGTAACTTATCAGCTACATGGAAACATATGGTAATCCAGGTGTAGGCTTTCCTGGAAAACTGCCCAAGCAGCTGAATCCCCACCTGGCATTCTGCTTTTGGCCTGTAATCAAACTCTTCTCAAACTGGACCACTTTTGAATTTGAAGGATTCGTAATTGTGTCAAGGTTCTTAATATTTCTTGGATCTGGATAATGATAAGAATCACTTGAGCTATGAAGGAGAGGACTTTAAAACACAATAAAAAAAGAAATGGGGACTATTGGTTCCTTCTCTTGGAAATTTCTGGGCTCCACGCTTGTTCCATTGAATCAGAATCACAGCTTCACACCAAATCTCCCAGTGATTTTACAACTACACATCAAGCACTTCTAGGCATCTGGAATCAAATGGTTCCTGCTCTGTTGATATATTTGAACTAACCAGTGCCCTTCTATAATTTTAATCCAGGGGAATAATAAATTATTTGACTCATGTTTTACCTCCTCAAGTTTTCATCCAAAATTCTTCAATACTAACCCTATACATTGTGTTCTATACTTCAGTTTTACAACAAAGAGAATTAAAAGTGTGGTCTTTGGATGCAAATCAAGGCCCAGCTTCAGAAGTTCTCTCAGATCCTCACTATTCTCAGCTATAAAATGGGGTGAAAGTCAACCTCTCACAAGGGATATTTAAGGATTAAATGCAAATGTAAAATCCCATATTTACCCTACAACAGGCATGTTGATAAATAATAGTCTCCTTTCTCTGTTGGCAAGCAGAGTTTCAGACTATTTGATTACCCATTTCAGTGAATATAATTTAAAAAATCAGTTAGTATAATATACCTGAGCTGCCTTTGAGATAAAGGTTTTAGAATATTAAAGTTATAGAATATTAAATATCCAGTCTTCCTGCACTTTTGTACTCCACCAGTGAATTTACTTAAGTCTTCTAAAATGTTGAGAATCTTATCCCAAGCTATCCACATAAGGTCATAAAAAGTAATACTTGTGTCCAGCCGGTGTGGCTCGATGGTTGAACATTGACCTATGAACCAGGAGGTCACAGTTCGATTTCCGGTCAAGGCACAAATGAATACATGTCTTTGACTTCTCATTTCTCTTCAGTTGTGTTAATGAAAGTTATCAATGATGCTTCTTGCTTTTGTGCTTCTTTATATAATAATATCCTTGCTACTTTTCTTCCAGAAGGTAAAGAGAGTCAACGAAGACAAGTTGTTAAGAGATGGGCATATGCGTAATTTGAAGGAGATAGGTGTGAGATTGTGGAGAGAATGAGGGATGGGGTTTGGGGAAAGTTTTTGGCCTCTATAAATTAAGGGAGATGAAAGGATTAAGGGAAAAAGAATATTTTCTTTCTCCCCCTCATTCCTCCTGTCTTTCAGTGAACATTTACTCAGGATGTATGGTCTTGGTTTTCAGGCTGAGTACCCAACCTGCCAGGCTGACAAATTGAAAATCAGACACAGATTCTACCAAGCAACTAACATGAAACACTTTGTGGGAGTTAATGGTGCCTCTTCATTGTGTTTCTACCTTGGAGAGCATTTTCTGATTCAGACTGGTGAGCACCAGTGTGTGTGTGTGTGTGTGTGTGTGTGTGTGTGTGTGTGTGTGTGTGAGAACAAACTATTAGGCATATATAAGATAAACTTCAGAATGCATTTATTTATTCAGAAAGCCTCCAAAATGGTTTATGGTTTCATTTAATTCTATTAAAACATCCTGATAAAAAGTAACTAATGACTAACTAGCTTCCCTCATTTACTCCTTTTTTACTTTCCTTCCCTCCTATTCCTTTTCTTCTTTCAAAAGAGAATTACCCGGTAATCATTTTTTAAATATATTTTTATTGATTTCAGAGAGGAAGGGAGAGGGAAAGAGAGAGAGAAACATCAGTGATGAGACAGAATCATTAATTGGCTGCATCCTGCACGCCCCCTACTGGATATCAAGCCCGAAACTCAGGCATGTGCCCTGACTTGGAATCCAATCATGACCCTCCTGGTTCATAGGTTGACCCTCAATCACTGAGCAACATGGCCAGTCCCCAGTAACTATTTTAAAGAAGAATTACATCAATTATCTAGAAAAGCTTATAGCATAAAATCTCAGCAACTCTGATTTATATGTAATAGTTGGTCCAAGTTGCTTTAGGAATAAATAAGAAATACACAAACAAAATTCAACAGTGACATGAGTTTAAATAGTTTACAGTGAGCCTTTCTTGAACTCTACCATAGAGGCATTCAGTCATTCTGCTTTGATTACAAAATAATTCGGAGGCAGTAACATTGGTATTTTTACATAACCTGGGATGAAATTACTTTTGTCCTTTAGCTGTTAAGTTTAATTGATATATATATATAATATTAAAATGCTTTGTCAACTTCTTCAACCTCTTGTTTTTAACAATTCTGAGACATTTTAGAATTTAATGCTATGAAATCAGAACTATCACTGACTCCCTTTTAGCTTATTTATTTTCCAGTGTACTGTGGACATATACAGTATGGTTCAAATGGATAGATTACAACATCACCTTTTGTTTGATGATAAAATTATTTTACCTAAAACAATAGATGTTGTTCTGAATGGTTAATTGGTTATGTCATCAGCTGTCAAATTAGTACATTTTATGGAGCTTTTATCTTGATTAAAAGTTTCTTCTGAGGATAATTAAAATCTCATCACTCGTCTTTGTTGTAATGAATTATCCGACAGTCAAAGTTACAAAAACATCTCTAAACATTTCTGGTCTGGTTGGCTTTCTTTATTTATTAAGTGCCACTGTTACTTAATCTAGTACATAATGAATCCAAATTCTGTGATTATTATTAAAAAGAAAATAAAAATCACACATCAGCTGGTGTGGCTCAGTTGGTCAAATTTGGTTCCATGCACCAGGAAGTTGCTGGTTTGATTCCCTCTCAGGGCACATGCCTGAGTTGTGGGCTTGATCCCCAGTAGGGGGCGTGCAGAAGATAGCTGATCAATGTTTATCTCTAATCGATGTTTCTATCTCTCTCTCTCTCCCTCTCTAAAATCAATAAGAAACACATGTTTTAAAAATAACAGGATAGTCTGTAATTTTTAGGGAAAAAAATCTTTTTCCCCCCTGCTTCAAGTTAGGAACCTATAAATGTCATTTCAAATGAAAAAAATATGGTCATTATCAACATCTTAATTTTTGCTTGATTTTGAAGGGATACATACACACACGAATATTAAGGTCTAGAAAGTTTTATAAATAGGATTAAATTATTTTGTTTGTCTTAAGATTGTGATATAATTTTCCATGTTATTATGACTAACCATTCTTCCTGCCTGCCTGATCGCCCCTAACTGCCCACCCATGCCAGCCTCATCACTCCACCTGCCCTCCCCTGCTGGCCTCATCACCCCTAACCACCTCTGCCTTGGCCCCCGCCACCATGGCTTTGTCCAGAAGGAGGACCAGATGACCGGAAGATGTCTGGTCGGCCAGGTTTAATTAGCATATTACTCTTTTATTAATATAGACTAGAGGCCCAGTGCATGAAAATTCATGCACTAGAAGGGGGCTCCCTCAGCCCAGCCTGCCCCCTCTCACAGTCCGGGAGCCCTCAAGGGTGGGAAGTGACCTGGCAATCGGGAAGGAAACGCCCCCATCACACCTCTGCTGCTGCCACTGCCGGCAGCACAAGCCTCGGCCAGCCCTGGTTACCTGAGCCTCAGGCGGCCCTGAGAAGCTGGGCAGCCACCATCTGAGGCTTCCCTGTGCCTCAGGCAGGCCCTGGGGGGCTGAGGGGACTGGGGGACTTCAGAGGCAGGTGCGTGGCAAGGCTGGGTCCATCCGATGGGACTGAGGCGATTGGGCACCACCATCTTGTGGCTGTGGGTGCCTCCATCTTTGAGAGTGTGGCAGTCAATTAGCATATTCCTTCCTTATTGGCAGTGGATGCTGCCATCTTTGCAAAGGTGTGAGGGTCAATTAGCATATTCCCTCTTTATTAGATAGTATATCACATTATCCAAAAATGATAAAGTAGCTGAAGCTAAGATGTCCAGCCAGACAGATGGGATACGTAAGAACTATAACTAGTCCTGAAAGTCAAAATGGTTACTATTTCATTGAAGAAGTACTGTATAACAGAAGACCTATTCAATATTAGCAAACAGGAGATAGGAAACAAAACTGCTACCCATTGAGATCCTATTATGACACAAATGCTTTAAGTACATTTTTTTAAAACCAATATCTTAACAAATAGCTTGTGAGATAAATATGAACAACTTTCAATATTGGAGGATGATAAGGCTCAGAGGTGATGAATTACACAAGGTCAGACACTGTAACAATGACTAAACTAACGCCAAAGCCTACATTTTTTTCAAATAAACTATGGTGTGTGAGAAGATAATTAGTGAATGAGAAAACACCACAGAATTCTTGTGGATAACATAATGTGGGAAATATGGGTTATTGACCTAGAAAGTAAATGTCTTTAATGAACATCACGTGGTGCGATATGTAACTGGTATTTGATAGATTTTTTAAAAAATAAACCAAAAGGGAATAAGCCACATTTCAAAATTAGGCAAATCGACACATGATGGATTTCAGTACTCCATTATAAACTACCTATAATATTTGTTTTGTTTCACAGGTTAAATTACATTTCCCTGCTCTTCCATACTACTCCTCTTTTAATAGTAGGCATTCATTGGAAATAACAGACTCTACAAAAAATATTTAATATTAAAATCTTTTAGTTAGAAAGAACAGGAAGATATTCCGAAACCATTAACAGTATACTCAGTTAATTACTACATTGTTGATTGCAAAGGAAAGGAGAATCTACTTTATTTTAAAAAATTAAATATAGCTCATGATACATTCTATGGATATTGTCACTTTGGGGCACATAAAAAACTAAAAGAAACATGGATAGTGTGTTTTGACATTTTTCTTCTGAGAAGGGGATCATTATTCATCACCCCTGTGCATATTTTGATGCTTAGTGGACTAAGAAAGTCTTCAGCAATTGTGTGTAACTTGGGGCATACCCTAAAGCGAACAGCAATCTATTTGTGGGTACATCCTTTGTACTAAGGTAATTTCTCACTTCCTCTGTTATTTAATTGTGCTTTGAACAGTGTTGGCAGGCAACTCATTATGTATTCTCCTCACTGTATTTTATTTTTATTATACAAAGTCACATTGAAATGAAATGGATACATGCACCATTGACTTTAATAGGATTTTGCATTGTAAGAATAATATACAGGTAGAGCGTGCTGCATAGAAATAGCTGTGGTGTGAGAAGAACAGGATTATTGTGGAATTCCACAGCCATATAACTCAACAGGCGGTCATTCCTACAGGTTATGGTTTTCTTTACGGGGATGTAGAAAAGTGAAGGACAAATGGTTTTAACAAGCCCACATATGCCATATTCATTTTGGAAAGTACTATCTTGAATACTTTGTAAACGTGAAATTGAATTTATATAATGCGAAAGAGTTAAGAAAACCATAAAAGCTGTGTACTGTATCCAAAGTCATTTCGCGATAAGTGAGAAACCCATTTAACAAAGATTTCTTTGTAAGTACAGTTTCTATGTGATTTTGTAATAATGCTCAGACCTCGATCATGTATCAGGTAGAAATCTGAGCCAACTGACTTTCTTATGAGACTAAAATGAGCAAAACAAACAAAAAAATGATGATGATGGAGCAAATCAGTTATTCTGGGAATTAGCATTGATTGAGAAACTTTTTAGCATCTATCAGAATGACCACACAAGAGGTGGTGAAGAATCATAGTAAAAAATAGGTACTTCTCCCGGGCCGGCATGGCTGAATAGTTGAGCTTCAATCTATGAACCAGGAGGTCAAGGTTCGATCCCTGTTCAAGGGATATGCCCAGGTTATGGGGTCTATCCCCAGTAGGGGGCGTTCAGGAGGCAGCCCATCAATGATTCTCTCTCATCATTGATGTTTCTATCTCTCTTTCCCCCTCCCTTCCTCTGAAATCAATAAAAATATTTTTTTTTTTTTTTTAAAAATAGGTAGTTCTGAGTCAGGGCTCTCTGGCCCCTGGCTACCTGTTGTTGTGCACGTGAATTAACCTTTTAGGTTATTTTACCACAAAAACAGGGAAAATGATAGCATATAATTCATAGTGTTCTTAGAAAGAATAAATAAACTGTGAGGTGAAAGTGATGAGCATAGAGCCCGGTGTATAGGAGGCTCTCCATTTTCCTATTATAATTTCCTAAATATACTCCATAGAACACTAGTGATATAAGATCCTACAACTGTAACAACAAATACAAGCTAGTAAACAAGTAACATAATGCAGTGCCCAAATCTGCTTGTGAATTTCAAGTGGAGGATAGTATATGAAGCAATTACTCATACACAGTCAGATGGTAAAGGCGCCGAGAATTACTGCTGAAATGGGAAATGTTTACCTTTTCCAACTGAAATGTATTCAAAGAAGCATAAGGCAAGAGGATAAATATTTAATAGCATTTTGTCACCTTTTGCATGCCAAATCGCTGTTTACATAAGGTGTCATTTATTATTGTGTGTAGATTTGGATTTTTCAAAGAATGTTTCCCAGACCATGATTTGGCAGGGTTTGTCCTGAGAAAAGAGCCCGGTGCTAAGAGAATTCTTGGAAAAAGCTGAGTTAAATAAAAAGTTTAAAGACTAGTATTTTATGTTTTGTCTCCCAGTTTGTTTCCCAATAGTTTTGTGGCTGTCTCTGGATGGTGATCCTCAAGCTATAGGATGTGGAATTGAGGGACATGGAGTGGAATGCTGCTCAGATTGGAGTTAACGTTTCCATATAGTCTGTTTCCTATCGATATTGTAACGTCTTGCAGGCAATGCTCTTTCAAGAGGCACAGACATAATCTGTTGTCAGTGGACTTTCTTTTCCAGCCATCAGTGCACCTTTCTGCCTTGAAATTTTAGGTAAGCTTTGCAGTGGTTCTCAACCTGTGGGTCTCGACCCTTTCACAGGGGTCGCCTAAGACCATCGGAAAACACATATATAATTACATATTGTTTTTGTCATGAATCACTATGCTTTCATTATGTTCAATTTGTAACAATGAAATTGGGGGTCACCACAACATGAGGAACTGTATTACAGGGTTGCTGCATTAGGAAGGTTGAGAGCCACTGTTTTAGGGTGTGCCCTCTATTGTCATTTTCTTTACTTGTTTCTGTCCAGCCTCCACCACTGTTTCTCTGAAACTGCTCCCATTGGTCACCAGAGAGCCACCCTGTGCCAGATTAGATAGAGATCTTTTTGCTCTTCACTTGATTTGAATTCTTCATTGAACCATCTTTTCTATTTAAAATCGAGTGACCAGAAATTTCATAGTAAACCAGTTGCTAGAATTCTTTTTGCTTTCTCTTATCTTCTTTCAAAATATCTGTGTTGCCCTAGCTGGTTTGGCTCAGTGGATAGAGCATCGGCCTACGGACTGAAGGGTCTGGGTTCGATTCCGGCCAAGGACATATGCTTGGGTTGTGGGCTCAATCCCCAGGAGGGGATTTGTAGGAGGCAGCTGATCAAATGATTCTCTCTCATCATTGATGTTTCTCTCTCTCTCTCTCTCTCTCTCTCTCTCTCTCTCTCTCTCTCTCTCTCTCTCTCCCCTCCTTTCCTCTCTGAAATGAATATATATATATATATATATTAAAAAATAAAATGTCTGTGTTTTATCAAATTCTTATAGTGTTATTTTCTACTCAAATTGATGCACCAAAACTTCTATTAATATCTAAAAGCTGTTCTAACTCAAACCTATACATGTAGGTCTGACATTTTCTAAGAAGGTTAGACCTCTGTCCATATTATTTCCCCAAGAAAATTCATGTTTGGCATGTTCTTAGATAGGCTCATCTTTTCCATTTCTTCTCTTCCCACTCCAGGTACCCATGTAAAAGGTTCACCCTCATGCCTGGTTTCTTACCTTCTCTTATTCGGTTATCTGATGAGTTAGCAAATCTCATCTTTTCTCTCTTCTTGTGAGCTCCCAATCTGCTCTTCCCGCTATGCTAATTGGACACGTTATATTACTCTAGGCTGAACCATTTTCCTTATTCTACTTTCATAGTTTTAAAACTCTCCATTCCAATAGAGACATTTCTGTCATTTTCCCCTTTCTGGAACACACGTTGCATCACACCCCTCTCCTTCTTAATATCATAGTGACTCCCGATTGTCTGTGAGATGACATCTGAATATATTGCCCAAGAAACAATGTTTTTGCTGTCTTTCATTCTACCTTCTAGGTGAGCCTCACCATCGACAAGGTCTCCCCATTTTCCTGTACTTGAACTGGCACTCCAGCCATCGTGTGCAGACCAAGCTCTCTCCAGCTCTGCACAGTTGTATATTTTGCTTCTCTTCCTGGAAACCTTCTCCACCGCTTGTTTTTCTTTAGTCTATCATCTCACCACAAATTCTGTTTCCCCTCTATGACACAGGAAACCATAGAAACAGGCTGTAGGACAACTTTATTCTGGTCCCACTGAATACTCAGCTTATACTCATGAAAATCTGGTTTGCCCTTACCTTCACCAGGACATAAATACTCTGAGGCATTGACATTTTTTTCTAGTTTTTTTAATTCTTAGACTTAGCATGGCCATAGCAGAAAAAAATTAATAAGATATACACACACATAGAAAAATCAGAAAAAAATCATTGAAAGACCTATTTACATAAAAGAAGATTTTGAAGAACGGTATTATGAATTCTAATTTGAGGTGTAAATCATACTCTACTTTATATTGAGTAGAATTTTTTACTTGAAGAATGATTTTCCTTGGATATAATGAGTTGCGTGTCCGTGGAGGTAATGATCAAGTAGACACTTGTTGATGATGCTATAGAGCTGATTGAAGTTTTTCCCAGTGTATTAAAAATTCACTACAAAAGATTATGTTTGATGATACATAGATTGGAGAATTTATGTGTTTCCTTTTGAAGTTGCTTTATCTTTATGACAAGTAATATTGGGTCTTTTATTTACTCTAGTAATATAAAATTTCCTTTTCATATCAATCTATTTTATATAAAAGCAAATCAATAAATTACAAATTCATAGGACTACAGGTAGTTTAAGGATAATAGAAAAATATAAAGGTAACACAAGATGTACATATTTCGATCATAGCATGTTTCATGTCAAATTAAAAATACAAAAAAATGACATTTGAAGCTGCTTCACCTGTTCTGTAATTTTAAACTTAATAATTATTTTTAATGTAAAGGTAACACCCTATTTTGCAATTAGGATTCCAGTGTCAATATGAATATTAAGCTCATTACCTATTTCAACCCTTATTTTCTAAACCTTGACATTTGTATAGCTAATATCTACTTTAAGGTAATTCATCTTGCAATCCTTGCTGATTCATTTTCAGTAAGAAGGAAAAATAAAATTATTTTTCCATTATTTTTCTGTTTGCTTATGTGAATAATCCGTGCGTAGGGACATATATGCTCTTTGAATAGGTTGCATGTACATGAAAATACAAGTGAGTGATTGTGTGTGTGTGTGTGTGTGTGTGTGTGTGTGTACACATGTATATTCCAAAAGATACAGTCATGTAGCAGTTGTCATAGCAACACAGCATTGTTTCCCAAAGAGCAAAGTAAATAAGCACTTTCACAGAATACCCACACTTGTCTTGACACTGTGACATTTCCCTCTAAAGCAAACCCTTAAATCAATAAAAGGTTTCAGTACCACAAAAGAGAGTTTTATGATTTATGCACTTTGAGGTGTAAGCCCCCCCCCCCCCCAAAGCACTTGGATACCTCTAAAGAGGAGAGCTCTGTAGTGAGATATTCTCTGCTACCTAAATTCTGAAGCAAAGCATTCAATCAATGAGGTCAAGGAGGTCACAGTCACTCATTTCATCCCTGCTTTGATATTTTGATGGATCTTTAGATGAATGTTTTGGCCAGTACTACAGAATGGCACATACAATTACACTGTGAAATGGTGTTTAGAGAGGTTTGTTTTACATAAAATCAAAGAAAGTCTTAGGTTTAAAGATTCATGGATGTTGGATTAGAAAGAGACTGCAAACTTTATCCAGGCAAGTGCTTTCTACGCTTGCTCTCTTATGACCTTGAAAAATATATATATATATTCATATAAACTATAGTTGCTTAAATTGTAAGAAATTATATTTTTAATGTTATATAGATTAATGAAGACCAATGTCTAGTTCATGAGAGGTATCAGTCCAATGGTAGCTACTATTATTTACCATACCTACCCTTTTCTCCTTTGAATCACAAGCCAGTTAAGCTATTACATCATTGATATGGGAAAAATTAAGATATGGACATAAATGATATTATCAAATCTAAACAAAATAATTAGAAGGCATCCTGTTTCCTAAATCCCACCTGAAGTCCAGAAGATCCTTTTCCTCTTTAGTTTACTTGTCCATATAATATGCATTTCACCTAATTCTTACATTTTTCCTAGAATGTTCATACAGTTCAGAAAACACCATCAGTTTTTAATCTTAAGTACTTTACTAATCTATATATATAAAAGTCTAAGTGGCTTTTTTTTCAACCATTGGACTGTTCTACCATTCCCTATGATGCACACTGGCCACCAGAGGTCAGACGCTCAATTCACAGTTATGGAAACATGGAACAGACTGATGAATCTAAGAGGGAAGGTAGGAGGGGGAAAGGGGGAGGGCGGGAAGAGATTAACCAAAGATCTTATATGCATACTAGAGGCCTGGTGGGTGCACAGATTCATGCACTGGTGGGGTCCCTCAGCCTGGCCTTCAGGGATCAGGCCGAATCTGTGCACCAGGCCTCTGACATCCCCCAAGGGGTCCCGGATTGCTAGAGGACACAGGCCAGGCCGAGGGACCCCATTAGTGCACAAATCCATGCATTGGGCCTCTAGTGAGTTAATAAAATGATGTGTGTGATGTGTGTGCTAATCTAATAGTTATTTGGATTTTGCTGCCTCTTTTTTATCCCCCAATGACTAATTGCTATTTAGGCACTCTGAAACATTTTCTAGGGAGTTTGACTAGCTGTTGTAAATTAAACTATGAGGCCATGTCCTCTTAATTGAAGTGGAAGTGCAAATAACTGACCTTAAACTTAAACACCTTACATTCAAGTAAGAAGGGCTTTCCTGTTCTAAAAAATAGTCCATCAGTATACAGGTTGCTAAAAGCTTAGCAAAGACTTATGGGAAGGTAATGTATAAACACAAGCCACATTAAAAGAGCTCATTTTATTTCTCCTCAGAAAAAGGCACATCTCTGTATCCATAATATTATTGAGTGGTAGTAAGACATTTACCAACTTATCGATTTCTTTTTTCTAAGCAAATGACCATTGGTGACTACTTTGTAAAACATAATTCTTCCTAAAAACCTATTTCATAGTTGTTTGCCCTAGTGAAACCTCAGTTTTGCTGAAGGCACATCTTAAGTCTATGGGCAGAAAACTTTCCATTTGAATTAAAAATGATATTTAAAAGTATAATTGCTGTAATGGTTTCCTGATATGTATTTTGACTACTTAGAATGTTTCTATTGGTAGCTCTGAAAATATATTTTTTTAAATAGCAATACTGGACTTCTAAAATGCTTTATAAACAGTCAGATTGATAGTTGTTCATCAAACTTTTGTTAATATTCATGGACTATTTCATCCACTATAAAAGATGCACTTTTTTGAAACTTACCATATTCAAACAATTTTTTTGTTTACTTGTTTCATCTTTCCCTCCCTCCCTACCACCCTTTCTCCTTCCCTCTACCTTCCTTTCTATCTTTGGATGTGCATATATGGAATTCAGTTTCTTAAGAATTTATCAAATATTTCCCACTTTTAAGTATTGCTGGTTTACATTTGCTAGTATTTTGCTGATGATTTTTGTGCTAATATTTCTAAGAGATATATCTTTGGAGTTTCCTTTTCTTGAAATATCTTTCAGGTTTTGGCATCACTTTAATATTGGCTTTGAAAGAGTGAATTAAGAAAAAATGCTCTCTTTTCTACTTTGTGGAAAAGATTATGAAAGATTGGTGTTAGTCTCTTTACAATGTTTGATAAAATTCAATTATATAATTTTTATTGAAGTTATTAGGGTAATATCGGTTAATAAAATTATATAGGTTTTAGGTATACAATTCTATAATACACTAGTGGCCCGGTGCATGAATTTGTGCACCAGTGGGGTCCCTCAGCCTAGCCTGTGAGACCGGGTTGAAACTAGCTCTCTGACATCCCCCAAGGGGTCCTGGATTGCAAGAGGGCACAGGCCAGGCAGAGGGACCCCACTGGTGCACGATCAGGGCCAAGGAGGGACACGGGAGTTTGGCCAGTCGGGGAGGGGTCAATGGGAGGGCTCCAGGGCGTGTCCAGCCTGTCTCACTCAGTCCTGATCAGCTGGACCCCAGCAGCAAGCTAACCTACCGGTTGGAGTGTCTGCCCCCTGGTGGTCAGTGCATGCCATAGCAAGCAGTTGAGCACCTTAGCACATCATTAGCATATTACACTTTGATTAGTTGAACAGCCGACCAGTTGACCAGTCACTTAGTATATTAGGCTTTTATTATATAGGATTATCTGTATTTTGTATTGTGCATTAACCATCCAAAGTCAAGTCTCCTTCTATCACCATTTATTCCCCCTTACCCTCTTCAACCTCCTTCCCCCACCCCCTTTTCCCTCAGGTAATCACCATACTGTTGTATGTGTCTAGGAGGGTTATTTTTTTTTCTTAATCCCTTCATCTTTTCTACCCTGCCCCTCAACCTTGAACATTTAGGGTCAAGTACAGATAGATACCTATATAAATTGGCAATTTTCATTTTTTTTCAATAAGCAAGTACATGATTTCTTGCTAAAAAGAGTGAAAGTATGCATTAAGCTATTCTCATCCTTTGTACCTTTCCTAGAAATACATTTGAGTTCTGTCATGGGAGACTTTTTTACACCAATTTTACCAAGTTGGTCTTGGAAATGAAAGTCTTTCAAACACTAAACCTTGACTAAGGATGCTTCAGTTCTGTTCTTGAGTTCACTAAGCATGAGAGAGGTGGCTCTGCTGTATTGAAAATAGGTGTTTATGTCATTTTAGCTTTCTTGAGTCCAAATGAAGAATCAAGGTCAGAACATCTAAACAGGGTCAGTTAGATAGGCTACACACATGAGGTCTATGTACTTGCTAGATTGGAACTGTTTTCTGAAAGTCAGGTAAAAAATAAATACTGAACTCGAAGGTCAAATTGGCTGGTAACTAGGGAACCAAAAATTGATTTATTTACTTTACAAAAGAGGTAGTTTCTCTTATTTTCTGAGAAGATTTATTGTGTCTTGAGATACATGGTTAAAAAACACACAGGAGGATCTAAGTTTGGCACTGCTTTTTTTAAAGCATGTTTGATGTGTTTGCTGAGATAATGGGAAAATATAATAATGCATTCTAATGAGTAGTATTATCCTGCTATTTATTTGTAAAATACTTATTTGTGAAAGTGTTTACTGCGGTTAACAAATATTTGTTTTCAATGTTGTTTCTCCAATAGATATTGATTCCACTTATTCTCAGGAGAATTTTAAACACAGATTTATTGAAGAAGTGTGACTTTCAGAAAGGCTCTGATTTATCATAGTAATTCTTCCTTTATTTTATTCATTTAAGACAATTTTATTTCCATCACAGCTTATGTGTTTATCAAGGGTCGCTGGCATGAAATACTACATACCTATACTATTGTAAGATCAGAGAAAGCACCTATTGAGATAAAGTTTTTGATGCTGATAACAAATTGCCCCATGGTTATTGACCTAACAACACCCATTCATTATCTCACAGTTTCTGCGGGTCAGGGGTCAGAATTAGGCTGACCTGAATGGCCTGCTTAGGATCTCAGTGGTCTTCCAGCAAGGCTTTAGCTGCCCTGCATTCTCATGGGGAGGCTTGAGTTGGGGAAGAATCCATGTCCAAGGTCATTCAGGTTGTTGGCAGGATTTATTTCCCTCGTAGCTGTAAAACTGAAATTCAGGTTTCTTCTGGTTGATAGAGGCCATCTTCAGCTCCTAGGAGCTACCTACAGTTCCTCAAGGCTGCCCACGGTTCTTGTCCTATGTGCTTTCCCACCATTGGTACTGACTGTGTATGTGTTCCCCCACATCCTGCGTGGATCAGGGTTCAGGATGTGAAAGAGGAGCCGCACACAAATGAAAGAGACGAGACAAGAGATAATTTGGAAATATTGGGGGGCCAGACAGGCAAGTCCAACTCAAGGGGAAGGCCTTCCACTGGTGCCCAGGCCTCGCCAGCCTTTTATTCAACTTTGGATACACATAAAGCCCTTAGTCAGGCAGACATTGCAGTAGCAGACAGACTATCTTAAAGGTCAGTAAATATTAGAAGGATTTACTCTGAGACTATTTGATCAGGAAATAGCTTGAGCCCCCATTGTCAGGACTAGATAATCGGTGCATAACTTTGGACCTTGCCATAGGTTCAAGGTTCACCGGCATTCTGGAATCCTTGTTTGCACTTCTCTGCTAGTGAAGACAATGGGCAGCTTCCTGCAGACTTCATCGACACAGCAAAGAGAGTCTCTAGAGAGCAATCTGTTAGCAAAATGGAGTCTTTTGATAATTCAACCTAATAGTGGAAGTGAGATACCGTCACCTTTTCCACAGTCTATAGATTAGGTGAAAATCACAGTTTTCTCACCTACTCACGTGAAGAGGATCACAGAGGTGTGAACATCAGGAGGCAGGGAGCCTAGGGGTCAACTTAGAGCCTAGAGACCATTCGTGAGACCATCCAGAAAATCAGCGCCACCTTTACACTCTGTCAGACTTGGAACTTACGTGAGAAATAAAGGTTTAGTACATTAAACTGGAGATGGGAGTGGGAGGGTGTTTGTTACAGAAGCAAAACCCAGTTTATCCTGAGAATATGGTCTTCATGTAATATCTATGATTCATTTAATCTAGTTCTGACAGTGTGATTTACACTGGTTGCCCTTGTATCTTACATACACTTCATTAACGCAGTTTACACTCTTTCCTATTTCTTTCATCATATGTCTTTTTCTTCCCTTTGGTTGTGAACTACACAAGGTAACATCCAGACCTGTTGGCTTAGTACTTTGCACACTGACTGACACATAATAGAAATGTTATCCAATGGGTCCTAAAATTTTTCTGCAAATTAAAACTTCAAGGACCATATTGATCGTCAACACTGATTTCAATCACCACATAACTGCACGGAGTAAATCAAATTTTGGCATAAGGCTGATAACTATGTCGAAGGCCTTCATATGAAGGAGCACCAAGAAATCCTTGTGTATACTAGAAGCTGCTATTTATGGTTTCAGTTATTCATTCACTGAGTCTTTGTTGAGTGGCGACTGATGGTCAAGTAGGATGCTAATCATGGAGAATTTCAGTTCTCATCATTGGGAGTAATGATAAAACTACAAATGTAGTTTTACTTTGTTTGAGGATTTTCCTCCCTCATATTACCAACTGTAAATGTTGTAGCAAATTCATATCATCACCTCTGTGACTATTGGAAATGATTTAGAGATTAATTGTTGGCTAGCCTTGAGTACATTTTCCAGACTCTCTATTAGGTAGCATCATCACCTCACTCCATCTCCATCTCTGTTAGTCATAATTTAATCTTCCTCTACTTCATTTCTTTTCACTTATTGTAAAATTAATTTTATCTTACTTAGAATGCATCTTTGTTCTGAGAAAAGGAAATAAGGCAGCTTTAAAAAGGGAACAAAATGAATAAATAAGTTGACAGCTCAATATGCAAGCAGGCAGGCATATGTAACCACACTTGATAAATGTTTATTGAATTAATCAGGAAATGATTGTTTTCTCACATCTACAATGATAAGCCAGAGCAAGACCAAGTATTTGCACCTTGAGCAAAATACAGACACTGGAAATAAATGGACCTAAGTTCAAACTTCAGTTTTGCTATTAATGAACCATATTAAATTATCATGTTTTTTCCTCTATCTTTTAACTGTGAAATGAGGATATTATCTAATTAAAAGTTTTATGTTGAAAAAGAATGTATTGAGCTACATATGGCAGCTAATACACTTGAGAGCTATTAGTTAATTAATAAATGGTAGCTATTTGCCTCTTGTTATTACCATAGTCAATTTGTTTTCTATAGTATAAACATTGAGCAAAATGGTGTACCTAAAATTACTTTCTGTTTTTTGAAAAATGTCACCATTGTAATTTAATTAAACAAATGATTATTATTTATTTAACAATCTGGATTTTCTTATTGCAAAGATGATGGAAAAATTATCCCTGATTAAGAGCAACTTGCATTTTCAATAGGGGGAACTTGATACAAATAAGAGAGATTTCACAGATTATTTATTCTATTAATGGCAGAAGAGAAAGACTATAATGGCATATGATTACCTCTGATTCTTTTATATTAGAAATGAATATATTTAACAGTGAAAACAACATTCCTAGATCATTGCCAAACTAAATACATTATACAAAACACCTTAAACTTAAAAAAAAAAATTTTTCCTGTTGGATTACCCCTTTTTAATCTTCCTCCTATTTTTTCTTTTTTCCCCCTTCCTTTTTTCCTGTGCTCTTTTCTTCCTTTGTTCTTCCAGCCTCTCCTTCCTTTTCTCATTCTGTGAATATATAGAACAGGAAAAGTTACATTCTCTGGTCTTATTCAGCTTACATTGCCTGGAAAGGAGAAGACTGTTGGTGAAAGAGACATAAAATAGCCTGGCCAGCATGGCTCAGTGGTTGAGTGTCGATCCATGAGCCAGAAGGTCACAGTTTGATTCCCAGTCAGGGCACATGCCCAGGTTGCAGGCTATCCCCAGTGTGGGGATGTGCAGAAGGTGGCCGATCAACGATTCTCTCTCATCATTGATGTTTCTCTCTCTTCCCCTCCCTTCATCTCTGAGATCAATAAAAATGTTTAAGAAATTAAAAAGAGACAAAATAAATGGGCAAACAAACATAAACTCTCTTACCACTATCTCAAGTGGTAAGAAATGCTATGAATGAAAATAAAACAGGACAAGGGAGAAAAAATGGTTGCGGAAACCAAAATTAAATGGTAATTGCTACGTGTGCAGATTTTTTCCAGGAATTGCAAGACACCATAACTAGAGCAAAATGAAGGAGTGGGAGAGTGCCAGGCAGCAGAATTGGAAAGATAGGGAATGAGTGATGAGTTCAGTTACAAGATCCCAGAAGAATCCTGATGCCACCCCCATGGGTGATTCTGATCAGAGCCTCACAGTTTCCTGTGCCTCCAGTGGGAGTCTCCATCCCAGGCTGAATCACAGGTGCACTGTGGTTAAGAAACTACCTCCAGGCTCCTTGGCCTTGTCAAGGCCAATAGAAGAATGAGGTCCCTAAAGTCATGGTAAGATTGACGGATACATCCTGTCAAGTCTATTAAATATGACATTGGATGACAGCGCTACCCATGCTCTTGTCCTCACCCTACAATAGAGCATCAACCTAACCTTTGCACATAGAGAAAAAAAAATCACTAAAGTTTATCAATCAATTCTACACCCCTCTCAAGTCATTTGAATAGTTTCTGCCCTCACCATCACTGCACAATTTGAAATCACTGTGTTGACTTCACACACGTCTATACCCGCTAAAATGATCTTATAGCCGGTCAGCCTTGGTCCCTTCTCACCCCAACAAAGTGATCATATTTCTGTTTGCAAAAGTTTAAATGACTTAAAAATCCCTGCCTGACTTTCCATTTCCCAGGGAGAGATGGAATAGAAATTAGGGATATGATCATAGAGGGGCTTTGCTATGAATATGCCCCTTCCCAATTCAATCTCAGTCCCCAAGATCTTTTTCTCACTTTGACTGCACTAAAATCCTTTCAATTGTCAGTCCTGATTGTTTTTGTTGTGTTTTTTTTTCTGAATGGAGAGATCAGCATATGTACTTGTTGTCTGTCCTTAAATCCTAGAGGCATCCTAATTTTTCTTGAAATTCCCAGGACATCTTCTTTACCTCTATAATATCTAACTTTCATGTCCATCCTCTAATTTCTTTGGTTATCATGCATTTTATAATGCATCGCAGTTGCCTTATTTATTCATTTTTCTGGCTTTATTTTCTTTCCCACAAGACTGGGAGCTCATCTTGCACAGGGACTCATGATGTTAGGCTAAGAGAAGTCCTGGCATATAACTTACTCAATACATAGTATACAAGTAAGAGAAGTCAGGAGGAATGGAGGAATAAACCTTCAGTCAGATCACTGAATGGACTGGCTCTTTGGATTCACGGGCTCTTTTGTGCTCTGATGTCTGTTGAACAGCAAATGGCGTGAGTGTTTGACTAACAGTCTGTGTGCTTGAGTTTTGATTTCCTCTGTGGATTTGTGCCAAGGAGCTCAGGAGAGAGCCATGCTTCCTCACAGCACAAATGAATAGCAAGGAATGAACTTCACCCCAGGAAGTTCCTAACATACCAAGCGAACACCTTGTTATGCTATCAGGAATATGACTTCCGTCTTTCCTTGTTTGTTTGTTTCTGTGGGTCTCCACAATGTTTTCTATTAAAGAAAAATGTCAGGGTATTTAGCTAATAGTGCATAGCGCTACGGCCACATTTCTTGGTTGAAGCTAAATTCTAAATTTAGTGTGAAGAAAGACGATCACATAGAAGAATTTTTCTATTTTTTGGGGGGAAAAAAAGACCTTGCTACTTCAGTATACTAAGAAGATAAACATTAGGTTTGGGCAAATAATTTTGAAAAGTCTGATTTTGGAAATTTTCCAGAGACAATTTAATTATGCTTAAACTATATTTCCAAAGAAAATGTCTCCTTTAGATAAATAACTTCTAGGGTATAGGCATGTCATATTAAATAAGGCCAGTACAACATTATCCTGTGATGATGAGAGTGTATTGTATAGAACTTTTCAGACTTAATCTGTTTGATCAATTATTTGTGTGGTTTTCCCAGATGAGTTATAGGCATAGCCCATAGACAGAAAGCAGTGTGGTGATGGCTGGAGGGACAGGGGTGGGTGCTGGGTGGAGGTGGGTGAAGGGGGAAGGGAGAAAGTGGGGGACATCTGTAATGGTGTCAACAATAACTTATAAAAATGGTTCTTCAAATCAGAAAATTAATGCTGAAATAGTTTGTTAACAATGACCCAAATAACATACAGGTTCCCCTGGCTAGCTGAAAGTAGAATGGTCCTATGAACTCTTTCCTGAGATGAAATGGCATAAAGCAAAGAAGAAATTAACATTAATTTATATGGGAAATATTTTGATCATTCCCAGACCCCCCAAATAAACCTAACGAAGCATACCAAATAAACATAAAACTTAAAAAACACCAACATATAGTAAAAGTGGGAACCACATGATAAATACACACCATGAGTTGTACACCCATCAATCCACTCACACCATAGACTTTCCATATTTTAGCCATTACTGGATGCTGATGAAAAGAGATCCACTTTGCTACTAGCAGAACCAGTACCTTTGTTCTGTAACTTTGGCAGCTTTGTAAATTCATTCTCACTGTGTGTACATAGTAGGAATAGTGAACACAGGTAAGAGCAATGCTCACACAAGGTCTTTATTTCATTCACCAGAATGGAAACACTTAATTATGTCCAGTTTCATGTTAAGCAAAGCACCCTTATGAGCTCTTCTAGGCTTTTCTGCTACCTTAGGACACAACTTGTTACGGATGCACGGAGTAAGTCAAGGTGAAACCCAGATGCTCACAGACAAGCTCAAGTCTATGGGGCTTGATGCAGTGTGGGTCCCGGGGAAGGGTCTTGGTGGTATCCCTTTTGCTGCGTGGGGTGCCACTGCCTCTATAGTGGCTTCTGCAGAGCAAACACTGAACGCTAGTTTCACTTTTTGCCTTTTTTTTGCAAAGGTGAATATTCTCTTAGGATTTCCTTTGGTTAGAGAAACCGGGGGCACTAATGTGTGTCTTCTGTAAGAACAAAATGGCTGTAAGTGAACTTTGTTTGGAAAAGCAGAGGATATCTGTATATAGGACTCTATGCTTCATACTTTACAGTTATCTTACACATATAATTGTCTTAAAAGTTTCAATTTATATAAGTTGACTCCGGTAATGTTTTCTCATTCTTTTGTCACTAAAAATGATCAAAAAACTTCAATTATGTGTTTCTTTTTATTTTATTTATTGATTTCAAGAGACAGCAAGAGAGGAAGGGCTGCCCGGCTGGTGGGGCTCAGTGGTTGAGCATTGACCCATGCACCAAGAGGTCACTGGTTCTATTTCTGGTCAGGGCACATGCCCAGATTGCGGGCTCCATGCCCAGATTGCAGGCTTGATACCAGTAGGAGGCATGCAGGAAGCAGCTGATTGATGATGCATCAATGTTCCTATCTCTCTTTCCCTCTCCCTTTCTCTCGCTCTAAAATCAATAAAAACATACATTTTTATAAAAAATCATCAATTTGTTGTTCCACCTATTTATGCATTCATTGGTTGATTCGTGCACGCGCCTGACCAGGGATGGAATCTGCAAACTTGGGGTATCAGGAGGATGCTCTAACCAACTGTGCTACCCAGCCAGGACCTTAACTCATTTGGTTTTACAGAATGACCTGCTCTGCCTCCTTCCTTTCCCTGCTGTGTCCAGGTTTTCATTCACTTTGCCCTGAGCTACCCATACCCCTGGTTGTTCACATTAGGATTCCATATTCTTCTCAGGACCTTTGTGAAGGGAAGGCCAGCCTCACTAATATTGCTCTAAATATATGCTACCTTCATCTTTCAACCATGCTATTCTGAAGGAGGCTTTGCCTTCCCTAACTATGTAGTTCTAAAGTGATGGCTGGTGATTGCATTTTGCAGAGAAAGGTTTTCATCCTGTTTGCTTGGTTCCTGAATTGCCACCCTCCTGTATTTTGAATGTCCTTTGTTCTTCTGTGATATGAGAGACAACTTAATTCTGCTCTTTTAGTCATGAGCAACACCTTCCTGGTTGACTTTTCATCTTAACCTTTTTGGGCAGAAGTCTGGCAATGATGCCACTTCCGGTGTGACTCTGGCCATTTCCTGTGAGTCATGCCATTGTCGAGGTAATTTCATTAAGCAGTCCGGGCCACTGGATTGCGACAACTCACAAGGGTTTCACTGAATCATGCCCAGCACTTTGTGAACTGCCCTTTTCCCAGTTTTGGTTAAGAAGGTGTGGTAGGCATATGATACACACATCCAATTAAATTTTCTTTAAAAAGGTCAAGCTATATCTGTGCATAAACTGAACTACCGACTTTAAAATTATTGGATGTAATTTATTTATAATGCTTCAAACCTCCAAAGTAAATGCCAGCTTGATTTTAAAAGCATTTTTTTAAAAAAAGAATGGTAGTTTTCTTCAGTCTCATATGCACTTTAAAGTACAGTGCAGAAGTTTGTCATTCTTATTCTCATTTTGATTTGTTTTCTAATACTACCTTAAACTTTTAAAATATATCAGGAGAAGAAGTAATAAGTATGTATAATGCCATTTAGTTGGGGCCTTCTTTGTATTAAACATTGTGCTGGGCATTTTAAGCACATGGACTTATATAATCATCACAAAACTTTGTTTGGTAGAAAGTATCTCCATTTTTATAGATAAAAACCTGATACCAAAATAAATTAAATGACTTTCTCCTAGAGTATCCAAATGCCAAGGTACAAAAATGATTCAAACTCCAATTACTGACTTTAAACCCCAATTTTTCCCAGAGTGCCTTGTAAAATAGTACTACATAAAATGCATATTATTTGTTTTTATGATAACAGAGTAGAGAAATCTATGGTTTGAACTCAAAATACTGCCACACCTAGCAATCCTACCAATCTGTTCCATGTCCAAGATTGTATTATGTAGTGTAATTTTTCTAAGAATCACTTATTTCATAGCTAAAAGGGGGAAATAGCATATAAAACCTTGCTGGGAAAATAAAAATGAAGTGCCATGCACTAGATAATATGCTAGCATGGCATATTTATATACTTTAATGCTCAGTCAAAGGGAACTATTAATAATATAGTTTTCGTCATTCAGCTGTCATTACTGAGCACCTTCAAAGTTCTAGACATCATTTCGGGTATTAGGAACATAAGGATGAATAGCACATACACTCTGTCCTTGATTCATGTCCGTAATGTGAATGGTCAGTGATTTTTAAAAAATGTATTTTTACTAGAGGCCTGGTGCACGAATTCATGTACAGGTGGGGTCCAGCCAGCCCGCCCCAATTGGGGTGAAGGGGCCAATCAGATCAGGGCCAGCTGGGGGGAGGGGCTGTGGGCAGTTGGCCGGCTGGCCCTGCCCCCTTGTTGAACTCCCAGTCAAGGGGATAATTTGCATATTAGCCTTTTATTATATAGGATTGGTTTCAGAGAGGAAGGGGGGGGGAGGAGAGAGACAGAGAGAGAGAGAGAGAGAGAGAGAGAGAGAGAGAGAGAGAGAGAGAGAAACATCAGTGATGAGATAGAATCATTGATAGGCTGCCTCCTACATACCCCACACTGGGGATCAAGCCTGCAACTGGGGCATATGCCCTAACCAGGAATTGAACTGTGACTTCCTGGTTCATAGGTTGACACTCAACCACTGAGCCACATCAGCTAGGTTGATTTTTTTTTTTATTACACCTAGAATTATACCAACCAAGTTTTATAATGGACATGGATGACTCTCAAAAGAGAAGTTTGGGAGAGTTCCTAGAATCAGAGAAGGAACCTTGCAGGGGAAGGAAACTTAAAGATTTAATATCTGGGACCTACCATTGTCTGCTAAACCTTAAGGTGGTCTAGTCAGATTCAATCTGGCTGATACCCAGGGCACCCTCTTGGGATGGCTATTAGCCTTCTGAGATGGCCTTGCCAATATTACTTCCTGAAACCTTGCAGTGGGTCCTCTCCACATTTCTAATCCATCCCACATGCTCTCTGCTCTTCAGGATTACAGACCTACCCATCAGCATAGTCCGTAAGCAAGAACACACAAGAATGTGTCCATCTTCTAGTCTCCATGTCTCTTGAAAGGAATTGTCAGTGTGTCATTGAATCAGGGGCTCCAAGTCCTTCCCCACATTTTTTTGGGAAGGGAGAGGTGTTGTTATTTTACTGATTTCAAAAAACATAAAGAAAGAAAAAATTGTGTGAAAACCACAGAACCCAAAGTAAGAGATTTGCATATTCATCTACTTAAATGTGATACATCATATAATTCTAAAATTTTTTAAAAAACAACACTTTCATGCTCAACACAATGCCTAGAAAATTTTAAGTAGTTGATAATTGCTTAATTTTATTTAAATTGGATTCATTTGAAAATGTCCTTTTACCAACCATAAAATTGTTATGTAAATGTCTTAGTAAAAATGTTGAGTGAAGAAGTTATGCTATTGATCTTATAAAAATACTTGCAGTTGAAAGTAACTGTTACTCTGTGGTCCTTCAATCAACATCCTTCCTTTAAGCATTTGGTGGCTCCGTCAGGCATTGCACTAGACACATTGAAGCTATGAAACACTCATGTATTTTTTCAACCTGGATATCCAAGATTTTATGATTGATTTTTTGCCTTTAAGCTCCAGTCTCAAAACTTTCTGAAAGACAGGGTATGGCACACATAGGACAGGTGTTATCTATGGTATAGTTAAGAATAGTGAAAGAAAAACATATGATGGGGGTCTATACTTTGTATTTAGACTCAGTGTCAAAGCATCCATCTCAAGTATGACTAAATATTAATAATCCCCAATCTGTATAGAAAATTAAAGAGGCAAACAATTCTATTATGCAAATCACAGTCATTTATTGTGCAGTCAGAAAATAACAATCTCTAAAAATAAATGTTTATAACAAAGTATGTCATGCATAAAAGTAGATCAACAATTCATCCCATATTCCTTTGAAGTTTGCTGGCAGATCTAATACACAGATAAGATTTACTCTCTAAGACTTAATCTCCGTGTCGTCTGATTTGGTGTTTGTGCTAAGGTCATTACTGAAATAACACATAAACCTGAGATTCCTGTAATATATGTTTTCTTCATTTATAGAGCAGAGTCTGAATATCCCCAAACTTTCTAATAGGGTAACAAATCAGTTTCCTAGAGGTAAATGGAGCAGTGGAATCATGTGTTTTAGATTCAGAAATATCTTCCATATTGGCATTAATTTCCCAGCCTCTTTCTCTCATTCATTGCATATTTATTGGACATTTTTGATTTGCCAGAGCTTATACTGAGCATTATAAATATAATATTGAGGAAAAACAGATATAATCTCATAAAGGTATACTCTGGTGGGGAAAGCAGACTTTAATCAAATAGTTATGCAGGTGGAAATAAATTCTCAATTGTGGCAAGTGCTGTGAACCAGGGGACTATGAGGATATAATAGGTGTTTTTGCCTTAGGCGGGAAGGTCAGGAAGAGATTGCGTAGGAAGCTATCCACTAGAGCAGTGGTTCTCAACCTTCCTAATGCCGAGACCCTTTAATACAGTTCCTCATGCTGTGGTGACCCCCAACCATAAAATTATTTTCGTTGCTACTTCATAACTGTAATTTTGCTACTGTTATGAGTCGTGATGTAAATATCTGATATGCAGGATGTATTTTCATTGTTACAAATTGAACATAATTAAAGCAGAGTGATTAATCACAAAAACAATATGTAATTATGTATGTGTTTTCCGATGGTCTTAGGCAACCCCTGTGAAAGGGTCGCTGGACCCCCAAGGGGGTCACGACCTACAGGTTGAGGACCGCTGCACTAGAGGGTGTTTCCCTGCACCTCTTACCCCCAAATAAATAAAGTGAGAATTTTCAAGAAGACTGGCATGGGTTTCTACCCCTGAAGAACTTCTACCGCTAAAGAATGGTATGGATTTCTTTAATCCATGTTTATGAATTCACTGTGATAGTAGCAATCTATGTACCTTGCATCCATGCCCCCAAATCTGAGAACACCGTACCTTCAGAAGGATTTTTTCACTCTCATGAAGTGCTGCCTACCTTTTTGTCTACCTCTCCCAAATAGATTTTTTTAAAAAATATCTAAAGCTACATAAGGCTGAAGTGTGAAGATCATGGTGATTGAATCAGATCAGTGAAACCTGATGGCTAGTTCAACTAGAATTTGGAACAGCATGGAGACTATGAAAGGCCAACCTGCAAACACATTTTGAGAGGATGAAATGAAAGCTGAGCAATTATTCTCAGCCTTGGCTACAGATAACCTAAAAGGAAATGAGTCGAAATTGCATCACTTTTATTTAAAGAAGATAGCAGCATGCATCACCAGGGCACATACACCGTGCCTAGAAAAGGCATTAAGAATATGCATCCTGCCTCGCTGGCGTGGCTCAATGGTTGAGCATTGACCTATGAACCAGGAGGTCACGGTTCAACTCCTGGTCAGGGCACATGATCGGGTTGTGGCCTCAATCCAGTAGGAGGTGTGCAGGAGGCAGCCGATGAGTGATTCTCTCTCATCATTGATGTTTCTATCTCTCCCTCTCCCTTCCTCTCTGAAATCAATAAAACTATATATATATTTAAAAAAAAAAGAATATGTATCCAGAATGGAAAGAATCTTATCTCCCCAGAACTAGTCTTTCCTTCCTTCCTCCTCCATTGTTTTGCCAGGGCCCACTAGCCTCAGGATCACTCAAGCTCGGAACCATAGCCACCATCTACTAGTATGGCATTACTATATCCAATGAGCGGTCCAGTCCTACCTATGCTACCTTGAGACTATCACTCATGCTTCACCACCTAATTCAGGGCTGCAGTGCATCTCCTATGGAGTGTTTTAATAGACTCCTAAGTGGTCTGCTGGAGCCCAGACTCTCACGGCTGCCATCCATTCTGCACGTTGTAATCAGTGCTCTTCTCTTAAAACACACCCACCTGCCTGAGATGTCCTTTCATGGACTTGACTTGGCAGGCAACTGGGAATTGTTGAAAGTTTTTAAACCCATTAGCATGTAATTCACAGTTTCTCTCAAGAATGATTCCTAACAACTTGTATTATGTCCATTCAGATCTATTCCTGTAATGCATTTTAATAAATATTTAACAGATATTTATTGAGCATGTATTGCATGGTAGAAAGGAAAGATGCAAAAATGGAAAATGTGAGAGGTATTTCTCCATAGCGAGTGAACTCATACAAGCAGATGTCCTATGTTAGCACTTAGCAAGCTAAAAGAACATGTAAAGTTAGCCAAGTGTCATGGGGATGCACAGAAGAGAAGAGAGATTAAGTCCAGTGTTCCTGTGATATTTCTTCTTTTGAGTTTCCTGTTAAGAGTAGTTGATCAGAAATTGCCTAACATAACATCTCAGAGGTGCGTTGGAATATGAGGGTAATGACTCCAGTAGTTTGGAATTGTAATTACTTCATTGTGTTGTTTCTGTCTCTGTATATGATTTAATTATGTCATTGACAAATCACTCTATTATTGTTATTCTCATAACAAAATGTCTTCCAATGATGCTTACTTTGAGGACCTCAAGGCATTTTTAAATGTCATTATTTAATATAATTTAGAGTTAGCCTAACGTACAGATGTATTTTGGAAAGAGGTGACATGGTCCCTTCTCTTGCTTTTGGTCTCATCTGAGTCTATTTTGAATTTGCTGTGCTAGTTATTTAATGTAAGTGATAATCAATTTGTCATTAGACAACTTAGCTTAGTTTTTAGTTCATTAGTTCAGGTGTAGGTATAAAGACAGACACATGTTTATTCTCACAACCACACAATCATTTGGAAAGGTGCTGAAATTCGAAGTAAATGAATGAATTTGATCTTTCTTGAATGTGACTGCTCATACGTAGACCTATGAATGAGTGATTTGTGGATTTATTCCTAAATAAGTTAGAATGCAAATTTAAATCCTCGGTTTTCAAGATTTTCTATATTACTGGGGAGGATCTCAAAGTAAAGAAATGATATAATCTCTTCTGCCACCCTATCCCTATCCCTTAAAATGAACTAAAAAAGTAGACTGCATTACCAGCAATAGCAGAAACATGATTTAATGCAGAGAGTATGAGTTTCAATGTAGGCAGAACTGAATTTGAATCTGTTGTCTCTGTTTTTATTTTAGAGCTGAGGCATTTTTAGTGGTTTGCTCTCTCTAAGTCTTAGTGTGTTTTTAAAAAATAGTCACAATATCCACTTCAAAAATTCTGATGTGATAAGCCGAACATATGTAAAGCACTTTGCATATAACATATTTCTAGCTCCCTATCTGGTCTGTTTGTGTAAACCAGAGATCATTTTGAAATACTTATCCATCTAACATTTTATCTAAATAAAGTATTCTCTATTTCTTCTAGCCTCTGTTTTTAACTTGAGCTGAGATAAGTGAATGGAAATACTACAAGGCCAAAGGACAAGGTCAGATCTAGGGGCGTAAGAGCAGAATAAAAATCTGAACACCCAGCCCCCTTTCTCTGTTCCTCGGAGGAAATGGGACTGGTTTCAGGCAGTTGCACTGATTTCTTTGGCCACTGGTGTGTCATCAGGGTTTCCTGAAACAGAAATGCCCAAGCGAGGCAAACTGGTATGTGATTTTCATACAGATTTAAAATCACCTAAGGAATGTCTTCAGAACAGCTCACATGCTGGGAGAATCTAGCACAGATTTAACACGAGAGCAAAACTAGGACATAGCTTATTTAATTCTTTAATTGCTTTGAGGGTCTTCAGAAAACTTTGATCATATCACGAAATATAGTTTGTTTTCTCTTTATTCTAAACACATTCTTTCTCTCCTTCTCTCTCTCTCTCTCTCTCTCTCTCTCTCTCTCTCTCTCTCTCTCTCTCTCTCTCTCTCTCTCTCTCTCTCTTCCGCCCTTTCCCCTCTAGTTTTTTGATAGATTCTAAAGATAAGTTAAAATTGACTACTTTTTCTTATTTGCTATAATTCTGATATATCAAGTGTTTTTGGTTTTTATTTGCTTTTTATTCACTTATTTTTTAAATAGTTTAATTGATTTGAATCTCAGGAAAATGTGGTTGGTGAATACGTGATCATAGTGAGGATTTACTTAGTATCAGGCAATGAAGAGATAAAGAACACAGTCTATGCATTTGGGAAAATCACAGGCTCACTGGGAGACTAGAATAACAACTCTTAAAGAAGCAACGGGATTTGTTATAATGAATGTCTCCATGCAGTTAACTATGAAATCTCAAAGACTAAAGTTACTGTTTTTTTTGGGGGGGTGGGCGGTGGATCAGTGAATCTGACACTTCCCATCTCTTCTGGGTCTTTTTAAAAAATATGTTTTTTATTGATTTCAGAGAGGGAGAAAGAAGGAGAGAGAGATAGAAACATCAATGATGAGAGAGAATCCATCCATGACCTCCTGGTGCAGAGGTCGACGCTCTACCACTGAGCCTCTTCTGAGTCTTTGAGGAAAGCTAGAGATTAGCTAGGAAATCTCTCATGTGTAGAGTAGAGGGTGCATAGTGTATAGAAGGAAAGGAAGGACATTTTCGTGTAAAATATGCACAGTATGTGCAGAACCAAAGAAACCCAGTGAGAAAGTATTAGGTAGCTGGCAGGAAGTCTAAAACAGTTGGTGGATGGAGGGTGGTGACGAAGCATTTATATAAATCTCTTAAAAGAAACTTTCACAAAAAGCTGTCTATACTGTCTGCTCTATTTCCTGGTTCCTTTAGACCTCTCCAGCCAGGCTTTCATTCAAACCCCTCCAGTGAAATTACCTCTGTGAAGAATACCAATGATCTCACCATTGTCACATCCAGTTGTTAGCTCTCATCCAGCCTTCTGACCAGCATTTGACCAAAACTCTTCCTCTTTAAAGCAACTTTCACTTGGCTTTCAGGGCACCCACACACTCCAAATTTTCCTCCTGCATCACAGGCCCTCTCCATTTCCATCTTTTTGGCTTATTCCCCAGGATTTCCTGACCTCCAAACATTGGGATTCCAAGAGCTAGTCCTTGATGCTCTTCTCTACTCTGTCAGCACTCATTGCCTAGGAGATCACTCTGTTTTCATTTTCTTTTTATTGACTTCAGAGAGGAAGGGAGAGGGAGAGAGATAGAAACATCGTGATGAGAGGAAATCACTGATAGGCTGCCTCCTCCACGCCCCCTACTGGGGATTGAGCACGCAACCTGGGCCTGTGCCTTGACCAGGAATTGGACCATGACCTTCTGGTTCATAGGTCAACACTCAACCACTGAGCCATGCCAGACAGGCTCACGATGAATCATACATTGACCCAACAGTTCCTAACCCCACGCCCAGTTCAGGGTTGTCCATTTAAGTACCTATGACAGATCTTGATTAGGATATCTAATAAACATGCCAACATTGTCCTGTCTTAAAGGGCATTGTGTGCACATGAATGTGAGCATGGATACATACATGCACACACATGCATACACCAATGAAACCATGTTCCTGCTGTGGTTAAAACAATTTTAGTAAATGATGCTGGATCAAGTCAGATCCCTAGGAGTCCGCTTGAATCATTTTTCCTTTACATCCTAACTGGTATCCATTAATAGTGCTATGAATTTAATAATTTATCATCATCTTCTCTATCTATTACCAACTTAGTCATACTAATATCAACATTTTTACCATATATGCCTCTCAGTAAAAATAAAGATGACAGCATCATAGATGCATATATATATATATATATATATATATATATATATATATGATTATATATAATTACTTTATTATTATATTGACAGTGGAATGAGCAGGATTTTAAACTATTTTAATTTGTTTTATTAAAATGATAGAGAATAATAAATAATATAGTCACAAAGTACAAACATCAATAAAGTATGAAAATATCCACACACAAAAAATAATAATAAAGTAGTATAGAAGGTATTCTGGCTCCCAATAAAAGAATTATTAATATTTTAGTGGCAGTCATTTCACTAAAATGACTTCAATGTTTTTGAAAATCTTGGTTTAGTAATTTGAATTTAGAATTAGTCCTCATACCACAGCTTATGTTGTTACTATTTTTAGTGGCTTCCATAGCTCCAAAAATTAATTTTTAACAAGATTCAAATTGTGCAAGTGCATTTTGACTGAGTTTTCTTCATCACGTTCTTTATTTTTGTCAAGTTTATCCATGACTTGTGAGCTTGTTGCTGAAATTAGGGCAGTGCATGTCAACTTCCCTCTGAAATCACTTATCCTTGCAAACTAATCAGAAGGCGGTGCATCTGGATGTTTTTGACACACCAATTCCACGTGGACAAGCTCCTGGAAGAGTTTTAAGCAGGTTAGAAAATTCTATTTCTGGGGTTTTTAATGGCAAAGGAAACAGAGTTTTCAGAAACAAAATCCTACCAAATAAAAACATTTTCAAATACCGATTTCCCAGATGAGCTCTCGGAAGCACACACATTATTTTTTAAGCTGTGATTATCTCATTTTCGGCTCACCCACAACCTCCCCTGAGGGGAGAGGGGCTGAAGTTTGAATCAGTGGTCAATGGCCTCCATAAAAACCCCCGAAGAGGGTGGGGTTGGAAGATCTGCCCTGCTCCAGGACATGCAAGTGGAGGGTGCATCGAAGCTCCGCCCCCTTTCCCCATACCTTGTCCTTTGCATCTGTATGTTCATCTGTATCTCTTATCATCTTTTTATAATAAACCCAGATAAATATAAGCGAATTATTCTCCTGAGTTCTGTGAGCTGCTCTAGCAAATTAATCAAAACCAACGAGGGTATCATTGAAACCTCTCATCTATAGCCAGTTACTCAAAAGCTAAGCTGATGCCTGGCCTGTGTGGTCCAGTAGTTGAGCGTCAACCTGTGAACTGAGAGGTCGTGGTTTGATACCACCGCAGGGCACATGCCTGGGATGCGGGCTCCATCCCCAGTGGGGGTTGTGCAGGAGGCAGCTGATCAATGATTCCCTCTCACTCTCTCATCATTGATGTTTCTATCTCTCTCTCCCTCTCCCTCTGTGAAATCAATAAAAATATATTATATATTAAAAAAAAAAAAGCTGAGCTGATAATTTGGGATTGGAAGAGGCTCTGAAGTGGGAGGGGATCAGAATCATGTGGGACTGAGCCCTTGACCCCAGAGATCTGGCACTATCGCCAGGGAGTTAATTGCAGGACACTCAGCTGTGTCCTGGAGAATTGCCTGGCACAGGAACCACCCCCACACTTTTGATGACCGGAAGTGTCAGAAGTGAAGTGTTTTGAGTGTAGCGGTGTGTGTGAATGGTAAAGGAGACGCACAGAAAGAAAAACTCCTGGGTGGAAAACTGAGTTTTTCCAACTCAGCCTGGTTTGGAATGAGTGTTTAATATACATTGAGGGAAGGGGGTGAACAGAGGCTAGAGGTTCCCCGGGGCCCCGTAATGAAGAGTCCTGGCTTCCCAGCTGCTATGTTTGCATTTTAGCTTCCAAATACAAGTCCCCCAAAGTCTCCCATGGTATTTCTTTGCTAACAGGACAGTGAGACTTGCAATATATTTGTTATTTTGAAGGCCAATGTTAGTGATAAACATTTAATTTAGTGTTTTATTTTAATTTTACTTCCAGCAGAAAAGAAATAACTGCTGTTAAAAGATAGAGAATAAAATGGCTCTTTCCTTTTCCCCAAATATGCTTATAGAAGACACTTGATAATATTCCTTAAAGTTTTCTGTTTTCTGTTGCCTAAAGTAAGGAAACTGTTTTTACCTCATTAACAGATATTGGATTGAGATTTGACCTCATTCAAACTGAGATAGCATGGAATCATTACAAACACACATTAAGGGTCCCATGCCTGCTATTATTCTTCAGTACATGTACCTGGCATTTTCCAACAGGCTTGTCTTGAGAATGTCATGAAAAGAATATCTATGGAGAAAAGTGATTTATCCAATAAAAGGAGCCTGTCTTCCCTTGGCCATATGCTCCCACAGCGAGGTGACTTCGGGAAACTGAGGATGGAATGAGTGTCGTGCACATCAATAAAAGAGACAAAAGAAGTTAGGTAAGACATTTTTCCTTTGCAAGACCATCCTCGCTCACGGCTCTGCCCTTGGCTTTGCAGAAGCCTGGGGTCCCTCTTGCCATGGTCTGTGGATGTGAAGGGAGGGATGCAGCTTGGAGGAGAGAGATGCTGAGTTTGGCACAGCTCAGCGCCATCTGTTCCCTCTTGGAACCCACAGATGTTCTATCCCCAAGCACTGTGGAAGTTCAGGATTAGCATGCTCGGTGCGCCCTCCGAGCCCCACCCAGTGGACTGTCTCTGTGGGTAGCTGTGGCTGAGTGACAAGGAAGGCAGCCCCCCCTGCTGGACCTCAGACAGGGGAGATTTGAGAGGAAAGACTTCTCTGCCTCCTTGAACAGCCCACTTTGCCAAAGAGCACATCTGAGTGACTTGAGCTAAGAAGCAAATTGCGCACCATGGAGAGAGGAGAGTATGGTGGATTGAGCATTGGACAATGAGTCCAAAAGATTTGGCCACTGTTCCTGGCTCGGTCACGAAATCCCTTTGTGACCTTGAGGAGGTCATATAACTTCTTGTGTGTCTTTGCTTTGCTCTTTCTAAATACCGCCAGGGTTTGTTTGTTTATTTTTTAACTCTTCTATACGTTCTAGAAGGATTTTTTTTTTCTGTACCTATTTGATGTTTAGATGTGTAAACTCTTCCAGAATGTCTTAGGGGTCTGATAAGCCCTGTGTACCATCATAAGAAAGAAATAGAAATAGCTAGCTTCAGAATGATGTTAAAACTGTTTTTGGTGTGATTTCTCTTCAAAAGGCATTCTTTAAAAGAAATATAACAAACCACTTATGATGTTTTGACAATCCTCAATGCTTGAGTTTTTGGTGCCTTAAAATGTAAGTATATAGATATAATGGAAATATTGTGCTATTTATTTTTATTATAAATAATTTTTTACTAGTTCATCATGTCTTAATCCTTGCTGTTTATAACAATGTCGTGAAATATAAAAGAAAAAAGCCGTATTGCCTGTCCCCTCAACTGGTTATATTGGGGTTCTGTACCGAAACGTACACTGTGTGAGAGAATACGCCAACCATTCTTGGCTGTTCTATTTAAATTTTCTTACATGTACATGCCGGCACTCTAGTTAGTGATTTAGTCATGTTGCAGTATTTAAAGGGAGGTGAAGGCGTGTGAACAATGATCATGTCTTACCTAGAGCTGTGAAGGAACAATGAGGTTCCTGTCTGAAGCCCTTATTGTGTCATTGTGGTGAATCTTATATGAAATGGATTAACATTGCCAGGGGATATGTGATACAGGAACAGATAATGCTGATTCTTATCTCTAGTAGATCAGGTATCTGACCTCTAGGTTGGCTAGTCTCTACAGAACTAATTTTATAGGATAACAACAGGAGATTTCACCGGAGAAAGTGTAGAATGAGTGTAAGAGCATGGAATTGGGAATAAACTGAGATTAAATCCTGACTCTGTCATATGGGAGCTGTGTGATACTGGCCATTTCACTTAACATCTATCTCCTGGTGCTTGCCTTTTCATGTGTAAAATGTTCGGAATAAATAGTATACTTTCCCCATAAAGCTTTTTGAGGCGATTAAATGAGATGATGCATGCACGTGCCAAGCACAGAGCTACCTAAAGAGTAGCTTTGTGGTGCTTATGGTTGGTTTGATGGCTGAGAGACTCCTTTACTAACTCCCTGTATATAAGGTCTAAGAGCGACTCATTGTTTGATGAAGCACTTATTACATTGTCTTAGGATGGGTTCCCTCAGAAGTAGATGCTGTGATGCATATTGAATGCAAGCAGATGATTTGGTAAATGATCCCAGAAGCATCAGTAGGAGAGGGAGGAAATTAAGGAAGTAAAGGAAGTCAGTGTTCAACATGTTAATGAGCAGGTTACCCTTATGGGTAATTGGATATCTTTCTCATTGCTGACCTGTACAGCTTATGGAATGCTCAGCAGAGGAGTCCCTCGCAAGAAGTGAGGAGATCACGGTATTTCCCTTCTCTGGGGGATAGTAACTTCCATCCTGCTCCGTTTCCTCAGGAGGGAGTTGCAGGAGGATGCTTTGGCAAGTGGAGGAGGGAGGACTGAGCACCATGGTGCCATGCTGAGGCTGGCACATACCACCGTGAATGATGTGTTAATTAACTCACTGGGAGGAAATGCTTTCATGTTGAATATGTGTATCAAATCATCATCATCACTTTAAATATCTTACAATTTTATATGTCAAATATAACTCAATAAAGGTGAAATATTTAAAAAATCTCAGTTAGTATTTGTGATATACAGCATTTTAGAGCAGTTTTAGGTTCACAGCAACACTGAGTGGAAAGTACAGAGGTTTGCCTTACACCCTCTGCTCCCACTCCTGTAAAACCTCCCCATTACCAGTATTTTCCAGAGTGAAGCATTTGCTACAATTAATGAATCTACAGCGAAAAGCCAGTTTTCATCTTAAGTCCATAGTTTACATTACAACCTGGCCAAAGGCTTAGTGGTTGAGTGTCGGCCCTTGAACCAAGAGAACACGGTCTGATTCCCAGTCAGGGCACATGCGCAGGTTGCAGGCTTGATCCCTAGCCAATCAATGATTCTCTCTCATCATTGATGTTTTTACTAGTATATCTCTCTCCCTCTCCCTTCCTCTCTCTGAAATCAATAAAAACATATATTTAAAAGACGCACACATAGTTTACATTATAGTTTTCTGTTGGTGTTGTACGTTCTATTGGTTTTGACACATGTGTAATAACATGTATCCATCATTATGACATCATACAGAATAGCTTCACTGGCCTATGAATCCTCTGTGCTTTGCCATTTTATTCCTTCCACCTCACTAACCCTGACAACCACTGATTTTTCTTTTACCGTATTCATTGTTTTGTCTTTTTTATAACGTTGTATAGTTGATGTAGCCTTTAAGTTTCATCATATATTTTTCATAGCTTGATAGCTAATTTATTTTTAGTGTTGAATAATATTCCATTGTGTAGATGTGCCACAGTTTACTTACCCACTCCCCTATTGAAGAATATCTTGGTTGGTTCCAAGTTTTGGCAATTAGGAAAAAGATTGCTACAAACATTTGTGTGCAGTTTTTGTTTGGACATACGTTTTCAACTCTTTTGGGTAAATATCAAGGAGCACGATTGCTGATTCAGATGGTAAGAGTATGTTTAGCCTTTTAAGAAACCACCAGACTAGCTTCCAAAGAAGCTGTACCATTTTGCATTCCCACCAGCAATGAATGAGAGATCCTATTGCTCCACATCCTTGTCAACATTTGGTGTTGTCTTGTTCTAGATTTTGGCCATTCTAATAGATGTCTAGTGGAATATCATTGTTGTTTTAATTTGCACTTCCCTAATGACATATACTGTGGGTCTTTTCATAAGCACATTTTCAACCTGTGTATCTTCTTTGGTGAGATGTCTATAAAGGCCCTTGACACCCTTTTTAATTGGGATTTTATTTATTTTTGAGTTTTAAGAGTTGTTTGAATGTTTTGAGTCAAATCTTTGCAGGTATATTTTTTGAAAGATTTCTCCCAGCCATTTAATTTTAACAGCAACCTTAACAAGTAGATTTATAATATTTTCCACTTTATGTGGATGAGAGAAAGGCAACCCAAAGATTAGTTGTAAGTTACTTTTCTCAAGGTCCTGCAACCAAGAAGTAGCAGGATTGGGATATGAACCCATGTCTACTAGTATACCCTGTTCATAAAATGAAGTAAAATCTAAATTTATGGGTTTCTATTCCAGAGCTATTTTTAACAACTCTCCAAATACAACTTAAATACAATTAAACATAATTTCTTTAAAAAAGATATGTTCTTATTGATTTTAAAGAGAGAGGAAAGGAGAGGGAGAGAGAAATAGAATCATCGATGAGAGAGAAACATCAACATCAATTGGCTGCCTCATGCACAACCCCTCTTCAGATTGAGCTCACAACCCAGGCATATGCCCTGATCGGAAATCGAACCAACAACCTGTTGGTGCATGGGCTGAAGCTCAACCACTGAGCCACATTGGCCGAGCAAAACATAATTGCTTTTTTAGACGATATTTACTCATATATGTTCAATATGTGAAAATCTGCCTCTTCATAGAGATGTATTTTTAAACTACATAATATACAATCAAATATAAAATTTTAGAAACAAACTTTTAGAAATCTTTGAAGGAAGAATAAAAAACAAATCCTGTCTATGAACTAAAAGTTCTGGGAATGGAGGAACACAATTTTATGTGCTTATAGCAATTAAGGGAGGCCAACAGAATGGCATTTAAATGCAGAATTGCTCTGTAATATGGCTGCAGGGGAATCTGCCTGCAGTTGGTGAACGGGAGCCAATGGTGATTAATAGGTGGTGCCATGATCCTTGAACGTCTGGTCCCACTTCAATACAGCAGACATCCAGGTTCAATATCAGCTTTATTAACTTGTGTGTTTTGTTTTTTTTTTAAAAAAAAAACCTAATTAGATTCACAGCATAAAGCTGTTAGAGCCCAAGATGTTTAAGAACATGGAGGCATGGCCACTGTGAGCTTTTCAGCTCTGCTCATTCAATCTGGGAAACAAATCAAGAAGCAGTGTGTCTACAGATGTGACAGAATCTGTTAAATACGCAAAGTGGAAAACATAGGGCGACCCCTGCCTGCAGAGTTTTGTTGATATAAGTGGTCAAGTACCAGGATCATAAGTTGCAGGTCTAGGGTCAGACAGGCTGCGGTGACAGCACGGCTGACTCTGTGGGAACTTATGCAGGTTATGGGGTGTCTATAAAAAAGAACTGAGGGTAGTTCCTATATCAGAGTTAGGGATAGAGTTAGGGTTATGCCTAAACAGGGACTCACACAGTCTCCCATTTCAGCAGTGGGATTAATCACAAGCCTATTGATGGTCACCCTACATCTTCATATTTTAAGGGCTTTTGTGTGTGTGTGTGTTTTGTGTGAGCTATAGGGAATTAATCTCATTGTACATATTATGTGAGCCCGGCCAGTATGGTTCTGTGGTTGAGCATCGACCTATGAACCAGGAGGTCATGGTTCAATTCCCCATCAGGGCACATGCTTGGGTTGCAGGCTCAATCTCTGGTGAGGGTTGTGCAGGAGGCAGCTGAGCAATGGTTCTCTCTCATCATTGATGTTCCTATCTCTCTCTCTCCCTCTCCCTTCCTCTCTGAAATCAATAAAAATATATTTTTTTGAAATAAGAATGTGAGACCCAGGGAGGGATTATAACTTTGGAAAGGTCAGACAATTTGTTAACAAGAGTAGTTTATAAACGTTTATTTTTCCTATCTCCCGCAGTAATTAATGCCATGTTTTAATTATACTTCTTGCTGCATAAATGTCAGCTGATTACTAAAATAATTCCTGCCTTTAACTTATTAATATTATTTTGTGGGTTTGTTATATCGTCCTGGTTATTTCTGGTGTGATGTAATAATGTTAATTAGTGTACTGTTTTCAGAGAGAAAAAAATCACTAAAGATGAATGTAATTGGAAAGCATATCACATTTTAGGCTGGTTATTAGATTAAACTTCATCTTATACTTCATTTTTAGTGTTTATTTTCCTTCCAAATAAGTTCTGAAATTGAGTGCTAATGATTAAAAGAACAAGGGCTCAGTGTATTTACTACTTTTCTACAAGCAATCATAAATATAAACTGCTTATTTAAAGTACCTAAGTTCCGCCCTGGCCGGTTTGGCTCAGTGGAGAGAGCGTCAGCCTGCGGACTGAAGGGTTCCAGGTTCGATTCTGGTAAAGGGCATGTGCCTTGGTTGCGGGCACATCCCCGGTGGGGGGTGTGCAGGAGGCAGCTGATCGATGTTTCTAACTCTCTTTCCCTCTCCTTTCCTCTCTGTAAAAAAAATCAATAGAGTATATTTAAAAAAAATTAAATAAAATACCTAAGTTCCATTTATGTTTTTTAAACTGACAACAACGGGCAGACTCCCTAGTTTATTCCACCTCGTAATTCACCTTATCTCCGCTTTGACCTCCTGCCACCCTTTATGAGAAACCAAAAGGTATCTTTTATACAATTATTTTTTCACAGCAAGTCAGGCTAGAAACTTATTAGTGTGGATGGAATGTTTTTTTTATGTGAAAGTCAGGTGCTGACGAAGTGAAGGAAGGAGAAGAAAGAACATTCCCAGAGTATTTTCTGTGTGTGTCTGAGACCCGAATACAGGATTTATTTGAATCTTTTTCCGTAACTGATGGTGTAGTTTTTCGTTTCTATGAAGAATTGATGCACATTCTCTGTCATATAATTTTTAATATTCCAACATCTTTTAAAGTGTAAATTCACTGAACTAACTTGTAAAGAAATATAAAATATAGCGTATTGTATGTATGCGCTATGCAATATGAATTTACATGCAATTTTTATTTGATAGTTAAAATTTTTTGGTTAAGTAATATTCACCGCATACATAATGGGACCTATTTATTTAAACACGCATGCATTTTATTTGCACTTGTGAAAATAAGGTGTGCCTAAATCAGGGAATAGTTCATTGAAAAGATAAGCAACAATCACAATTTAGGGAAATTTAACAAAGTTACACAATTCATTATGGCCTCATATTTAACCTGGAGTGTCAGGTGGCAAAAAAGGAAATAGAAGAGCATTTAGGTGAATTCATTGTTATTAGTAAGTAGGAAACATGCCATTACTTTGGTGTAGGCAATGCTTTTCCTGGACTGAATTTCTCACCTATAACTTCAATTAAAAGCAGGTTATTAGTGGACTATCTTGTGTATTTTTTTTGACAAATCAAGTACATTTTGTAATAAAGATAATTACAAAAGATGGAAATATATTTTAAAAAATAAATAAGTAAATGCTCCTCTAATGAAAACATATTTCAATATGTTTAATAGTCAAGTAAAATATCTGAAGTATTTTTATTCCATGACCCTTTTGAGGCTCTGTATTTAAAATATGCACTGAATTGTTTTTTGTTTTTCATGGAATGATCTCGTTTTGACATTACAGCGGTGTATCTGTGAAGAGTGTAAGTTTTCACTGTTCAGTGACTGCTGTTACATAAAATGCAAATGCAAGTTTATCTAAATGCAGCAATTAGCATAAATATGGTTCACTGTAGTATGCTTTGGGGGAAAAGTAAACATATAAAGAAGTAAATTTACATTGATTGGCTCAGAGGTACCTCTTGTAATGTGAAAACAATTCAAAACCATTTCCCCTATAATTCAAGTGTTCAGAATGTGGTTCGGTGCAATAGAATTAATGTAATGTACATGGCATTTTAAATTCATTTCAAAGTGGCAGTACATATTATTGAACTGCCACTAAAACAATCAGCCACAAATTTTTATAAGATGCCTTTGTAGTAGTTCCTGAGAAGATTTAATATTACTGAATCCTTAGCCCAATAAATTATTCCCAAATTATGGAATGGAAAAAGGAAAAGAAAAAGTTGAAAAATAACTCCAGATCTGAAACATGGGCCATATTCCCTAAATATTGGCTGGGTGAATGAATGATTTAATGAATGAATGGATGCACAAATGGTTTTTCTCTTATTAGTCAGCACACTGTCCTGAGAACGACCAAGACTGCTAACAGACCTGAACACACAATACAATGTACATATGATGTATTATAGAATTGTACACCTGAAGTCTATATAATTTTATTAACCTATGGCACCCCAGTAAATTCAATAAAAGATTACAAGCTAGGATAAACTCTTGCATTAGTGAAATTTCTGTGCCCCAGTGCAAGTCAAAAAACCCAGGGGGATATAAGCAAATATTTACTTCTGTTGAGCAAAGTGTGAGCCAAAGATTAGGCTCTGCCAAAGACTAGAGACAAGGAACATTACAGATAATTTGCATTCATTCATTCCATCCGCAAATTTAGGTGCTGGAAACGAGACAGGTGGACACCATCAAGGCTTGATTGTAAATATTACTTGGATTGAGCAAAGCCCTAGCATTGTGTCTTACCTTTTATTAGAAAACATTGTTTATGAATATGTTATGGCAACTATCCTTCCTTCCTTCCTTCCTCCCTTCCTTCCTTCCTTCCTTCCTTCCTTCCTTCCTTCCTTCCTTCCTTCCTTCCTTCCTTCCTTCCTTCCTCCCTCCCTCCCTTCCTCCCTTCCTCCCTATTCTCTATGTGTTTATGTCATAAAAATTTGTATTGGAGGATAGGGTAGGTTATACAGGAATATACTAGTAATACATTTACTCAGTTGTTTTGTTTGTTTGTTTCCCCTTTGATTTATTTATAGGTTCAGTGCATGTTGTCTGGGTCTTTGCTCAGACTCAGCGGTGCTTCCATCTTGGGTTTTGCTAACTGATGGGAAGAACAGGAGGGAGGGCCGGGCATCCACTCCTATGTGTCAGCAAACCAAAAAATAACACTGGCCACTTCCACTTGCCTAAAGTTGACCATCATTTCCATTGTTCTAGGCATTTTTATTGTTTTATGGAAATCGAACACTAGTCACTTAAGGTTCATTTGAATGTTGTGTTTTGTTATATTATCACTAGAGGCCCAGTGCACAACATTTGTGCACTGGGGGGTGGGGGGTCCCTCAGCCCGGCCTGTGCCCTCTCTCAGTCTGGGACCCCTTGGGGGATGTCTGACTGCTGGAACGGCTTATGCGGGCAGTCAGACACCCCCTGAGGGGTCCTTAGCACTGCTACTGCACTTGCCAGCTGTGAGCCCAGCTTCTGGCTGAGCAGCGCTCCCCCTGTAGGAGCGCACTGACCACCAGGGGGCAGCTCCTGCATTGAGCATCTGCCCCCATTGGTCAGTGTGTGTCATAGTGACTGATGGTTCTGCTGTTCAGTCGATTTGCATATTAGGGTTTTATTATATAGGGTGAAATTCCAGGTGTATTGCCTTGTGGTTAGAGAGTGTCATGTACACTGTTGGAATTTTAGTATTTGTTGAAATCATGGCCTTGTACATATAGATAGATGTCTGCCTATGTGCATTCTCTAATCATTGAGAGATTCTTCTGTTGAAGTCTTAAGTTCAACCTTGGCAATTGTTTTGTTTTCTTACTAGAAAGGTGAGCCATCATCTCGCACTCTGAAAGTTGTCTATCCATCACTCTGATTCAGGATGTATAATCATCTCCCCCTGTGACTCAAAGTACTCCCTAGTTTTTAGCATACTGACTAAGACAGCCACATAATTAAATATTAAAGTGTGTTCCTCTTTATGTTACTTGATAGTAGAAGTTTTTTCTTAAATTTACAAATGATGAAACTGAGTCTCAGAGCAGAGAGATGTGCTGCTTAATATAAAAGTCGATCTATTTGACTCCAAACCTCTGCACTAATAATACATAAAAATTAATCTGACAAGATGATATTTATTAAATTTCTCTGCATTTCAAACTCAGAAGGAAATTAATATTGATTTTCTTTAATAATCTTTTAATATATGTCTCAATTTGAGTATGCATGTTTCCCTTAGCCAATTTAACTTCAACATTCATTTCATTTTAATTCAGTAATAAACATGATTAAATTTACTATACTACATGGATTGTTGTAAAACACGCATTTTAGTCAAATTAATGTGACGAGGATGCAAAAGAGACTACCAAGTCAAATCAAAATATGCCATAATATTTCATCACATCCTAAATATTTCATGTTCTAGATATATTAGTGTAGGATTAAATGTCTCAATATCATCATCATATAACAAATCTCTTTATATTTCTTTGAATCTAGGGCAGTGATAAAATTACATAATCAAAAACATCTTAATTATAAAAAGAGGATATTACTATTGAATTAAAATGATTTATGTATTCTTGGTAACTTTTAAATAGTTAATAGAAGAAGAATTTTTTTTTTTGTTTAAAGTATTACATATGTCTCCTATTTCTCCCAGAAGAAGAATTTTTCAGGGAACTATGATTACCTAATTTGTAACCATTCAATATTAGTTGGAAAATATAAATTTCCTTCTCTGAACACACACACACACACACACACACACACACACACACACACAGACATCAAATCCTTAATGTTTAAACATGTGTAATGGAGTCAGGACCTTTGCTTTAAAGTATTTACATTTCTGTTGCACTTAGAATTCATCAAAATCATTTTTATTCTGATTTTATATATCTTTAGAACGTCATGCTTTTAAAAAACTAAAGTCTAAAATGTATGGAATTTTTTAAGATAAGTAATAAAAAAATAGATGGTATAACACACATATTTTCTAAAATTTCAAAGTAATGTCTATAAAATAAGAAAGAGATATGCATATAAAATAATTATAATTATACAAAAATATATTTTTACATTTTAAATTGTTTTTCTACATGGTGGATTGCTCAACTGTAGTTTCAAATGAGACAGACAACCACAGGCTGTTGAGTATTATTAAGGTAGAATTGTGAAGATTTACTTGCAATTTCTCAACTGTTCTTAGGGATAACAAGCACCTTGACACAATGTGAGCTTTTGGCTCATTTTGCTGCTATTCCCTTATTTCTATGTGATTCCTATACTTCCAATATCATATGTGCAAACACAGTGTCTTAATATTTTCCTCTCATCTCTACTAAGACCCTGCCTTTCATAAGCATGGTGAAAATACATCTCTCTGTGAACATTAGGAAAAGCAGATACAAGAATCTTTTGAAGTATCTTTGAACCCCTCTGTAAATATAAATTTCAAAATTAAAAGGCTAAAAATAAATACAAGATGGTGACGTCAGGAAAATGGTGGGGAAGGCCGGTTCAAGGTCCCATCTGCCCATAGAAACATCAAAAATATAATAAAAAGCTGTCAGAACTAACTTTGTCAGAAGTTTGTTAAGCAAAGGTTTACAGCAGCCAAGTGAACACTGAACCAAAAAAGAAGCTCCATGCAAAGTATAGAAAGTGCCCGAGCTGTGTGGATCAGTGGTTGAGCATTGACCCATGAACCAGGAGGTCAAGAGTCGAGTTCAGTCAGGCCACATGCGTGAGTTTCAGGCTCAATCCCTATTAGGGGGCTGATTGACAATTCTCTCTCCTCATTGATGTTTCTGTCTCACTCTCCTTCTCCCTTCCACTCTAAAATCCATAGAAAGGTATTTTCAAAAAGGGGCATAGAAAGTATTGTGGAACTTCTACGTGTCCTTGCTTCAACCTCCCCCCACTCTCATGGTGTCAGTCTTGAAAATGGCAGCCCACATTGCCAGGGTGGGATCCTGATTCGTGGTTCTAGGGGAAGCAGAGCAAACCTTCCTCACAGATCATTGTGGTGACTCTTTCAACTTCTGGAGGGGGAGAGGCAGGGCTCCCTGAAAGATGGAGGCGAGGCTCTTGCCTTTGTTTCATTTATCTTAGAACTCATTGCAGGAAAGCAGTGGGCATTTCTTGAAAAGCTGTAAGATGAACCAACAACTCATAGATGCCAGGGGCAACCAGTTATGAATGAGACATGCGATAGACTGCACAAGAGCTGTAGAGTACTTTGGGATGCTAGGGAAAGCTGTGGTAAACATTTAGTGAATGTGGTGTTATTATGTAAAACTAGAGGCCTGGTGCACAAATTCGTGCACAAGGTGGGGTTGCTCAGCGTGGCCTTTGGGGATTGGGCTGAAACTGGCAGTCCAACGCCACCTGCTGCTTCTGCCTGCCACTCCCACTCATCCCGCCCCGCTGCGCCTGCCGCGGGCTTGCACCCAGTCAGTCCTGATCAGGAGAGGCTTGTGCGCCACCACCGCAGTGGCACCCGCCAGCCTTGAGCACTGCGTCTGGCGCCCATCCTGAGGGCGGCGGGGTAGGTGGGACACCATCAGCCCTCTGGGTGGGCAGTGGGATGCCCTTGCAGGTCCTGGATCCAGATCCATCCCCCTGAAGTTTGCGCAGGTTGTCAGGAGCCACCTGGCAGTTGCTTTTATATAGTTTCTTTCTTGGGGAGCATCTAGGGAGGGTGGGCAGCCCTGGTGCCAAAGCCAACCTCCAGGAGGCTAGCAGCGCTGTCAGGATCATGCTGGCTGCGCTGGTCTGTTGGTGACTGGTCTGTTCTCCAGAGATTGGACCTGCAGGACTGCTGAGGGAGTGAATGGCTGCCAATGGGCTGGTGGGCCACTGGATGGGTTAGTCAGCTGAGCTGCGCACTCCCGCTGTGGGAGCGCACTGACTACCAAGGGGCAGCGCCTGCATTAAGTGTATGCCCCCTGGTGGTCAGTGTGCGTCATTGCAACTGGTCGATCGGTTGATCGGTCGTTCGGTCACTTAGGCTTTTATCTATCTCTAGATAAGGGTTACTTGAACACAAGCACAGTGATATCACTCCAGTCTGATAACCAAGAGGGGTACTCAGTGACTAAAGGGACAGGGGTCATAGGCAGGGTGGACATGCTGGACATGGGGATGACTCATGTCCCAGGAATGAGGAACAGGATGGTGCAAGATTCTATGCTCCTCAGAATGGTGTGTGTTATTATGCTAAGCAAAATAAGTCAGTCAAACAAAAAGGACAAATAGCACATGATCTCACTTATATGTGGAATCTAATGAACAAAATAAACTGACAGACAAAATAAGACCATAGACATGGGAGCATGGGGCAGACTGACAGATCTCAGAGGGAAGGTGGGAGGGAGGGTGGGAAGTGATGAACCAAAGAACTTGTCTGCATATACGCATAGTCCAGGGACACAGATAATAGACAGGTGAAAGCCTGCGTAGGGTGGGAGCCGGGTGGAGGGGGAAGTGGGGGACATCTGTAATGCTCTCAGCAATAAAATACATTTTTAAAAAGAATGTTGTGTCATTCACAAGAAGGGAAGTAATGAGTCAGTTATTATGTAAATCCAGCGCAATGCTGGGCAGAGACTTAGAAACCAAATTGCCAAGTTCAAGTGAGAGGCTTTAAAATCCGTGTGATCAGGACTGCAGTTCGCTGAACTCATTCTTATTGAGTATGTTTGCTGTGCATTGGGGTGTGCAGATGCAGCAGACAGGGCCAACATGTTAATATCTTAGTGCAGCTCTGGCTTTGTTACAAGTGTGAAACCAGAGAGAGAGAGAGAGAGAGAAAAGAAAGAGAGAGTTCAGTCACCCCCTAATTTCTTGTTCATGCTCTTTATGAATTTTGTACTTTTTCCTAAAAGAATTAATAAAGCTCCAGCTATTCTTATAACTATGCAACATGTTTAGAAAACTTTCAATGCCATCTTACCACGTGTTACCACTGAAAACACACACTCACATTCACTTACATTGTTTTAATGTTTTTTTTCTTGAGATGTTACAGGGCGTGTGATCATGTAATCTTGTTTGATTTATGAGGACTTGATGCACCACTGATCAAAATAAACCAAAAAAGGTCATTAAGAATATGACATAAGGCACGGGTTTTGCACTATCTCCTAGGACAAAAGAAGCAAGAGCTGTTTTCCTAGCATCTCTGAAAGTACAGAAAGCAACTGCCACAGCCACAGCACCCTTACTAGTTATCAAAGGATATATTGGCTATTATACGCTCTTTCATATACTCCTGGGCACCATCCCTTCACAGGAGTGGTCCTTGTAACTTGTTATTAATAAGCAGAGGGAGTGATTATAGAGTCTATTGGAAATGAAATCAAAGAAAACAGGGGCAAAAATCTGCCCCCGAAAACAAACAAATAAACACACACACACACACACACACACACACACACACACACACACACCTACCTTTCAGTGACTTCCTAGAGTTCAAGGAATATACAAAGCCATCTCATACTGTTGTGTTAGGTGATTTTGATATAAATTCTCTACTATCCACTATTCTATACTAATTATCTGGGAACTCAGAGACATTCAGAGCCCCCTCCTTAGAATTCTCTTTGGTCCCTATTATTTGCTTATTTGCTTGTTTGTTTGTTTGCTTGTTTGTTTGTTTGTGGTGCCATGCCTTTAACAACCTCTCGACACTTTTGAAAATTTTGCTCCAGCACAATGTTGTTTTCTGTATTTTTTTAAGTCTCTGAAAATGGCATTTCAGCAATTTAATTTAATTAAATATCTCTATATAGAATTTCAGGAATAGGTGATTCAAAAGTATATAAATTAGTCATAAATGGTGAAGAAGCATTTTCTTGCCCCCCTTGTCTTCTCTACACAGTGGACTTATTGATTCAGGAAATAAACAAGCAATCAAACATTTTAGATCAATATTTTTATGAGTATATTTTAAAGCTGTGTGAAAGGAAAAATACCCTCAGTGTAGCACTTTATACCAAGAATCAATCAATCTCTCTCTCTCTCTCTCTCTCTCTCTCTCTCTCTCTCTCTCTCTCTCTCTCTCTCTCTCTCAATCCTAATCTGAGAATAGGTTGAGAGGGAGAGGGAGAGAGAGAATGAGAAAGAGAGACAGAGACATCGATGTGAGGGAGAAACATTGATTGGTTGACTTTCACATGTGCCCTGAACTGAGGTCAAACTGGCAACCTTTCAAGGCATAAGATGATGCTCACCCAACTGAGCCACTCTGGCTGGGCAAGAATAAACTATTTCGATGTTTTTACTCCCATCCTATAATAAGAAAACCTGGACACGGGAAGTTTGATGACTTTTCCTGGACACATAAGTGAACTGGGTGCATATTTCAGGGCAAACTACTGAAATATGGAGGGATGGGATGTTCAGAGAGATACAGCAACTGATAACTGTTTAACCGGAACAGAAGTTGCTGGAGCCTTACAACGGTGGGAACACTTACTAGCCAATCATAATTTTGACCAATTGCTGGAGTCTGAATGTGGATTAGGCTGATAGTGAGAACCTCTGGGAAGCCACCGTTTAAGAAGGACCTTTGAACTTTGGTGGATTTTCTCTCTAGGTTCTTACCATGAAGAACCGGCACCCTGGTGAGAAGAGTAATTATTTGTAAGATATACTCCGAGCCTTCTCCACAACAAAGAATTGCTCTTCAGAAGAAAGACTTCCTGAGCTATATCCCTGTGGGGGGAAGAGCTACCCTCCCAGGCCAGACCCCTCCAGCTTTTCTGGCCCATCTAACAGGGCATCTTAAGTAGTGCTAGGGCTTTTAGAAATTATAGTGGAAACACTGCAGCTGGGGGCAGGGGTAGGGAACAAGGGAAAACATACCAAAATCTGTAACCCTAGACTCTAGGGATCATTCATGAAGGTCATACCCGAGATACAGGCTCCGTAAAGACCTGAGATTTAACTGGAGGATTATGGGATGTTACTGATCCCCAAGCTTTGCCTCCACACCCAGCTGGCTCTGGTATAATCACAGGGGTTATAGCTGATAGGCCTGTACAACCCAGAATCTCTCTGGAGAGGAGCATTAGGCAGGATGGGTGACTTATCCCTTGGGGTCCAGCCCGTGAAAGAATCCTGTCATATGAAACAATCGGCAAAAGTAAGACCCCCATTGTCCTCTCTGTGCCTTGAGACTTTCTTTTTAAAAAGACCTTCTTAGAGGCTTTTTCTTTTCTTAAAGGAGCAATTGTGGATGTTTGATGAGCTCTTATAACTGTGGCTCCCTTCCACGCTCCCCAACATGTTTTACCATCATGCAGTCAACAGTGAAATGTATAAATGCCCATCAAGGATCCTTGTATTGTGAAAATTGCCACAGAAGACAAGCAATTATGTGGGGGAGTGCATTAAGTAGCACTGTTTTGGTTACTTTCAGAGCCTCGGCTTTATTCCGAGTGTTGAACTCAATTTGCATTGTACTCAGAACATTGATCATCACTGGCCCGAGTAAATATTTATTTGGATCGTCTCAGGAGGCAATCGCAGGGGTCATATTTTAACTCCTCGTGCAGGCGAAAGGAAACGTCGGGTAGGTATTTTGGCTGGCCTCTGCCATTACAAAATAGACTCTGGCGGGTGTGGAATGATCAGAGCATATGAGAAGGGGCCTTGTAAACACGAAATTGCGTCACAGGCATATTGTACTGGCTTTATCTCGTGTGATCATCCAAACAGTGGAGAGAAGGACAACAGTTGTATCATCTTTAGGGGCTGGTAAGGGAAGGCACAGAGATATGAGACTTGTCTGCGTTCCCATGGCTAAGAAGAAGCTCACAGCACCTTGACTTTAGACACCGATAAAGGGAGAAAGAAGATGTGCTATATACTTATAGTTAAATATTATTCAGCTTGCCCGGCTAGTGTGGCTCAGTGGTTGAGTGGCAACCTATGAACCAGGAGGTCAGGGTTTCATTCCCGGTCAGGGCACATGCCCAGCTTGCAGGCTGGATCCCAAGTAGAGGGTGTGCAGGAGGCAGCCGATCAATGATTCTCTCTCATCATTGATGTTTCTATCTCTCTCCCTTTCCCTTCATCTCTGAAATCAATAAAAATATATTTTTAAAAAAAACCACACAACACTGAACCTTCAGTGTACCCATGTCCAAAGGCCTCTACTGTGTGTTCACAGAGCACTTTGGTCATGAATAAATTTTCTAATTGTTGTGCTATTACAGATTGGATCTTCTAGTAAGCTCGGAACTTCTACAAGGTAGCCGCCAAAGCTACCGACCTCTTCATCTAGCATCTGATGGATTTATTAAATATCTCCTCAATTCAAGAAGGGGGTTACCTGCTCCTGAATTCCCCCACGGGCAAGTTTGAACTCAGAGTTACTAAAGCGTTTCCAGGGTATTTAGAATGGAAATGGCATTCATCAGTCACTCCACACACACACATATAAAATGAGATAGTATTAGAATGCTCATTTTACAGATGGGGGAAACAGGCGTTAAAGAAATAATCTAAGTTGCTCTATTTACACAATTCATACCTAGTGAAAAATGGACACTAGGCAAGCTGATTCAGAGTAAATTACATCTTCATATATAGGGTGCCCACCCCCCCCAAAAAAAGTATACACACTTTCACAGTTGATAACTCACTTAATTTTCACTCATTTTTCAGCTTTAGTAAACACTGACTCTATAACCATTCAAAGTGTGTATACATGTTTTGGGACACTTTATATATAAACTTTTCATCTTTCAGCATAATTATTTTCCATGAACTGCCTTAATTGATGTAGAACTTATTATTACCAACAACTATAAGACTTTTACAAATGAAGACCTATGTTAACTAGACTTAATGTGGCGACCATTTCACAGTATATATGTTTATGGATCAGAATGTTGTATACCTGAAGCTAATGTAATGTTATATGTCAATTATATCTCAATTAAAACAAATACCCAGAGAAGTGACTTGCCCAAAGTCATATTCCTAGTGTGAGTGCAGGAACCATCACTTTATTTTTATCTTCTCTGAATCGAAATCCTAGGCTTTTTGTACATGCCATATCCTTAGTGGTAAGCATTTTATTGTCCAAAGCATTATCATTGATAGATATACAAATATAATACAGTACTTAGTCTTGCAGAACTCACAGTGTAATATGTCTGCATGCAATCACTTTTCTATGTGAATATGATGAGTGTGTGTGTGAGTGTGTGTGTGTGTGATTATTTAGAGTTACAATTATTTTCTTTCATATGGGAGATTGATGCCTTTAATTTGCTCATGCTGAAGGGACAACACATTGTTACCTCTGTATTTATAAATGATTTCTTTTTCCCCCCCTTGTCCTGTTTCCACATGGTTTCCTGACTCCTATCAGAATCCGTGTCCTTTATGAAACATTATTCTCTTGGTGTTTCTGCTCTGTGAGTTATTATTCCTAGCGGCCATCCAAACAATTCTACCAAGTGTCACATTTCGCCTAAATTGATACTAAAGCCGTTTAGCATGAGCTAATTAAAATTTGGATGTCCTTCATGAACACGCCACATGACTGATGGCGATGAGTTCCATCATCATTACAGAGTACATTACGTTTGTCGATGTGCTTTGCAAAGCACTCCAGAGCCATTTATTATGTTTCCATGACCAAGTTGTCTAATACATTTATTCTATTGAAGAAGAAGAATGATTGAAACAATATTAGTGTAGCAGGATTTTGAACTCCAGTCTACATCTCTACTAACTTTTTCTCCTCCCCCTTATCCTTCAGTTTTACTATCTTCTTATTCTTGCAGATAGAGTATAGAAAACATGAGCCATTTCCTGGGAATAAGATAATAACATATGTCAAACACAATTCACTGAGTCTGAGAGATGAAATGAAACTTTGAGGTCAATTTCAAATTCTTGTTTTTAAGGAAGATTGCATTCCTTCTATTAATCTCTTTTAAAGACATCACAAATTAATCTGAGGAGATGTTGACTGGAGACAGTATCTGGAAATAGTGACTGGCGAAAAGGATACAGAGTTTAAAGTAGAAGTTTCTTTTCTTTTTTTAGACAGTATTAGTTTGCCATCCTCCCCACACTCTGCAAGTGTATGATTGATCAAGCACTTATAAAACTGAGTTGAAGAGAAACTTGGTTTTTGGCTCCATGTCATAAATACCCTCAGAATTAACAAGTTAACTCTTCCTAGAGCAATTGAGTAATTTGTCACCTTAGATGAAAATGTAATCATTTTTTAAAAATAGGCTGTAGAGGCCCTGGTTGGGCAACTCAGTTGCTAAGAGCATTGTCTCCATACACCAAGGTTGTGGGTTTGATCCCCGGTCAGGGCACATACAAGAATCAACCAATGAATGCATAAATAAGTGGAGCAACAGATCTCTCTCTCTCTTTCTCTCTCTCTCTCTCTCTCTCTCTCTCTCTCTCTCTCTCTCTCTCTCATCAATCTTTATTTTTTTAAAGATAGGCTATAGAGTCAAACTTGGCTTCAGTTTAGTCATGCATAAAATGGAGACAATAATAATATCAAGTCCTAGGAATATTTTGAGGATTCTACAAGATACTGTACATAAAAGGCTTAGCACAATTCCTAGAACTTAGTGAAAATTAAGTGGAAAGAGTGATGCTGAAGGTGAGAGAGGAGGCCGGCAACATTTCACAGCATATTCCCTCTAGTTGTTGGCTGGTGCTAATGCGCTAGCCAGTGAGGCCAAGTACAAGGTAGGCCAATCCTCACTACTGGTCTGTGTACTTTGTGTATGGTTGCAAATATCTAAGCAAGACTTTTCTAGGTTTCTGAAAAGTCCTTTGGAATAAAGTCACTTCCTTCGCTCTTATTCTAAAAGCCTCCCTTATCCCCTCCCCAAATCACCATTGCCTGCAGAATAGGTAAGAGGGTTGAGAATCTGCCTATGAAAAGGAGTGATTGAGTTGGTTTGCAGTCGTTGGAGGTAGGGAAAAAGCAAAATGCTCAACTGCACAGGCCAGGCCAAGTTCCAGAGTTGCTCTGCAATGACCCAGCAATTGAAGCGCTCAGCAGTCACACTCTGATGTGGTAGGTTGGTCTTCTATCTATCTATTTACTTATTTACCTTCCCTTCCCTACACTGCAGCATAAATGTTGCATTGTACAGTTAACTGATCTCCAAGATTCTTTTCCCACGTGGTTGCCCTCTGCTCTTCAGTAAAACCTCCTAACTTGCCAAGTGTATTTTTATTTACATTCACACAGTTCTCAGCATTTCCTGGAGAGCCAACCACCACTCTTACTACCAGAAAACAGATGTATGTAGCTAGAACTTGTGTTGGGGAAATACCCAGGGAACGCGTGACAAATACAGTTGCATGCAATGATGTCCTTTATATATGGTCCTACTAAATGTAGAGGAATGAGGAAGAACACAATAAGGCCACATGTATGTTTTAGAATGATGCAAGCTTTACAGGTTATGCCTATAACGCGCTCAGGTAGCCATGTAATCTGGTCTATTTTATTTTCAACCTGTGCCTCCAATATTACCTCTGCTCTATATTTTCACTTGCAATGAACTATCATGTGCTCCTGACTAAAAGGTGCAAGCAAAGAAAACATTATTAGTCTCATTAAGAAAACATAGAAATTAGACTAATGGCACCTGTTGCTCTAAAACTGATACGAGGTGGAAAGCCTGGACCGGGAAAGTTAGAAGGCGGGACAATGCACTTCCAAGGGCAAGAAGTGTTCCAAGTTCTCTGTCACTAGAGCTGCAGGCACCACCCATGGGATGTAGCCACCATCACGGCCTTTGTGATTCTCCATTGTTGAAAGAGGATCTCAACTGTCCCTTTGACTTTGACTCATTTCAGATTCAATGTCCAGGTTAGTTCATCCAAATGGCTAGGTGTTAAGGGTTGAACTTGGAGTGACATGGGATAAAAAGGAGGAAGATTTATCCCCCTTATCAGATTCTAGATCAGAATGGTATATACTACATCTCTGGACTATTCATAGAATGAGAAGTCTTCTAAATGGGGTGTGGGAAATACTGGGTACTGGACCACTTAAGTAACTAAAAATATCTTCTCACACTGCCTGTTGCATCCTTCTGATTCCTCTCTCTCCTCAATGAATTTTTCATGCAGTAGTCAGAGTGTGTTTTAGAAAACGCATCTAGGGCTGTCAGCCCCTTTTTGATCTCTTTGAATTGCACCCATTAGGGGTACAAAGTCTTCAGAGAGGCTTGCAAAATCTTTTCCCCTATGACCCTTATACATGGTTCCTCCCTAATCTCTCACCACACCAGGTTCTAAAGGACACCCTCCAAGGTTTAAATAAAATGTCCCCTCTTTCTCAATCATGCTGATTCTTTCATAATCTCCGTGCTTTGCTTTTGCTGTTGTTTCCCTCATTAACAAAATTGAAAACTCCTATTTATTCAAAAGATAGCTCAGCAATCTATTCCTATGTCCATGCGTTTCTTAACTTACAGAGACAGAACTGTTATTTCCTCCCCTGGAGTCTGAAGGAAATGTGAACAGGTGTCTATAATAAGTCTTAGACAAGTCAACAGAAAAAAGTATATTCACATGTAAAGTCTCATTACTATATCTTGGTAACAAAGATAGACCCTATATCTCAATTGTTTTTTACCGCTATTACAAGTATGGAATAGTTGGGCTAGTGATCATGAGGGCAATAGGTGTTATGTGGCCTTCTTATACAAATGAATGACATGGAAACTTTTTGAATTTTAGGGAAAAAATAGTAAACGTATTGGTAAATATAGAAGCAGAAAAATAAATTAAGAAGCTGCTAAGTAGTCCAGGTGATCGATGATGAGTAGCCGTGATAGGGATGAAGAAAAGGAGGTAATTGCCCTAGCCAGTTTGGCTCAGTGAATAGAGCATCAGCCTGCGGACTGAAGGGTCCTGGTTTTGATTCTGGTTAAGGGCACATGCTGGGTTGCAAGCTGGATCCCCAGTAGGGGGAGTGCAGGAGGCAGCCAATCAATGATTCTCTCTCATCATTTATGTTTCTATCTCTCTCTCCCTCTCCCTTCCTCCCTGAAATCAATAAAAATATTTTTTTATAAAAAGAAAAGGAGGTAATTTACAGAGAGATTGGGCTGAGAAAATTGAAAGGACCTCAGATTTAAATCCAATATCCAGCATATTTATGTTTTGTTTTTAAAAATCAAACTTTAAAAATTTGGCTTGTGTTGGACTTTTACCTGATATTCCACACCTCTATCCCAATTGGCCATTCAGGCAAAATTATGTCAGGAAAAGCCAGAGTGTGATAGAAATGCCAACATCTATTTCTAACAATTGGCAACTAATCCTCCGCAACACAAAAATAGGTGTAGAGACCATTGGATGACCCCCATCCTCAGGCATTGGCATGGAAGTATCAATTTTTAAATCTTATTTCCAAATAATTCTAAGTTGGGTCTTTGAGCATGAAGATCCATATTGGAGATAATTGCAGTGAACTGGAGTTGTTTCTTGGGAGATGAGATCCTATCAGTGTGGTGATTGACAGTAAATTATAGTGGTGTTGATGACAGATCTATAATTACATTGCAAATATTTATCTCCGGGAAATCCTCTCTGAATTGCTTATCGTAATGGTACAACTTCTCTTCCCCTCCTTCCTCTGCTAAGATCTGTTGTGATTGACATCAAATTTCCAGTCTATAAAAACCCCCACAAAACTAATTAGATTAAAACTTGGATAATAAATGGTCACCTGATCTAAAGGCAGATCTTCTTTCTGTTTTTATGAAGTTCCTGTCCAAGAAGAATAGAAAATGCAGGTAGAAACGTCATCTTGCTAAAATCCATCTATGTGGACTTGCTCAGAAGTTTCTTCAGCTGAACACTTACCTAGCCAGACATCTGTTAAGCACTTTCGCAATTCAGCATGCATTTGAGTTCCTGGGCCCATGTGCTGGGCACCAGGGGAGTTACTGAGGACATAATGATAAGTAAATTTTCAAGCTCCCTTGATAATATGAAATGGTTATTAAATTCTATCAAATGATCTCTTAAGCCAGTCTTTCCTTTGATATCCAATTGTATCACTCTATCGAGATCTTTAACTGTATGCCTGGATTATTGCAACAGCCTCTTGACTGGCCTTCACACCCCCAGTTGACAGGTTTTGCTACTACTGTAGTTAGAGCATGTATGGTCATTTTAGCATAAAAATCTACACTTAGGAGGTCAGATGGCTTTTCAGATAAAATCCTAACTTCCCATTCTGACCTCAATCAAAGATGTGATAAGAATCTACTGTGTGCCCCTCCTGTAGTTAACAGAAAGCATGAGTACCCCATAACAGGGTAACCATTTTCAATCCCAGTGTGCAGGAAAAAATGCTTATAGTTTGTACTTACCACGTCTTACCACCTCATGGTGCAGCCCTACAACAACGTCATGGTCTGGGCACAGTTGTTATGCTTCTGTTACAGATGAGAAAACTGAGGCACACACACAAAAGTTATCCCAGCTGGGCCAGTGTGTTGAGCATTAGCCTATTAACTGAGAGGTCACAGTTAGATTCCTGGTCAGGGCATATGCCTGGGTTGCAGCTCTATCCCCAGTGGGGGGCTTACAAGGGGCAGCTGATTGGTGGTTCTCTCTCATCATTGATGTTTCTATCTCTCTCTCTCTCATTCTTCTTCTCTGAAATCAATAAATATATATATATTTTTAAATAATCCCAAATTGCACTGCTCACCATCACTATTCAAATGCAGGTCAGCAGATTCCTAAATCCAGGTGCCATTTGCTTGAGACATCTGTACTTAGTAGAGAGAAAATCAGGGGACAAGAAAAAAACAAAAACAAAACAAAACATACATATTATTGTTTGTTTGTATTAATGGACATTTAAGATTCAGACTCTTTTTTTTGTCTGTTTGAAAAAGGTCTGAATAAATATGAAATCCAAATAAATCCCAATGTGGCATGTATGGTCTTGAGAACACCCAGGGACAGTGACAGGAAGGAAGTCACCAATGACAAGTCAGCGAGGTTATGCTTGCAGCTGGGTGCATATGGTTTGGCAAAATATATTCTTAACCATTTTGCTTGGTTATTGTCATTTCTTCCGAGAAACCAATGCTATTGGAGAGGGATGACAGCGGTGACCTGGCACCCATGATTGCACTGTGAGCAGCAAGCTCTTTCCGTATATGTACTTTTAAAAACTGCAATTTCCTCTCCAAGCACAGAGGTCATGCAATTCTCTGAATAGTCGGGCAAGGGCCAGGGCACACTGGCAGATGCTGTCCCTTCTGCACACTTGGGAAAACTAGGAAGTTGTTGGAGACAGCCACTGGAGGCTCGGTGATTACTTTGCGAGAACTAGTCCCTTTAAATTAGAAACTAATGCGATTCTTTCAGCACTATTGTTTTGCGCTGTCTGCAGGTGGCGGGAGATGGGCCACAAAAGGAATTTGATTTCATTTGTCATTAATTTTTAATTTGCTGTAGAGCCATCTTCAAAGATATCTTTGTAGTTTTTCATATTTTTTTTCTTGGTGTGGGAAATGACATTCCTTCTTGATTACCTGTCCAGCAATTAGAAGTGATTATTTATTGCAGATGTACCTATCCCAGCATGCTTTAAGCAGACTTACTGTGAGTCTGTAAGAGGAGAGAAATATGTGTTCTGTGCCTCCTAATCTGAAAATGCCGAGTGCTTTAAAGCTTGGCAATAATAATTCAACTTAAGACAAATGAATATTCCCTAAATTTTTCTCCTAAAATATGACATTGAGGCCTGGCCGGTGTGGCTCAATCGTTAAGTGTCATGGTTTGATTCCCTGTCAGGGCACATGCCCAGATTGCAGGTTCTACCCTCAGTGTGGGGCGTGCAGGAGGCAGCCAATCGATGATTCTCTCTCATCATTGATGTTTCTATCTCTCTTTCCCTCTCCCTTCCTCTCTGAAATCAATATATATATATATATATATATATATATATATATATATATATATATATATATATATATATATATATATATTGAATATGACATTGAGTATGTACAGATCAGACTCAGAAAAATCTACCCGGCAGGATCTTTATGGCCTGCCAAAGTGACCTGCTATTTCTAGTTGCCTCTTCTATATTTCTTATGATACTTCACAAACTCCAGCGTTCATTATCTCTTACAGGAACTATTCTAATTGGTTGCAAACTGGACTGTTGCTTTGGGCTTTGACACATACGAACAATTTCTCCACACCTCCACTAGAATGGTGCTTCTAAAAACACAGATCGATCTTGCCAGTTCTCTGCTGAAAGTCTCTCAGAATTTCTGTGCTGGTTACATTTCTCATTGTTAAGAATAAAGTCCTGCTTGGTCAGTATGGCTCAGCGGTTGATCATTGACCCAGGAACCAAGAGGTCACTAGTTCGATTCCCATCAGTGCACATTCCCTGGGTTATAGCTCAATCCCCAATAGGGGGTGTGCAGGAGGTTCTCATCAGAAAGACGGTAGAGTTTCAGACTGAATTGAAGGTTCAATAGCCACACAATACTCAGGGAGAAATGACTGCTTTCTACAAAGATGAGAATCCTGCCAGATCTCCCCCTGGCATGAATCCCTGCCTCCCACTGCCTGCTGGCATTGCCCTGTTCTGCTCAACACTGGCTTCTCCCCTATGGTGTTGAGATGCAGAGCTGCCAACACACTCAGAACATCACAGTCCTAAGCTTCTGTTATTAGAAATGGTGACTGTCTTGCAAAGTTCTATTTTAAAAAAAACACACAAAAACCAGAAAGTACTTGAACTGACCCATTTGAACCCATGAGTGGTCTCTTAACTGGATTAATTATCAGTGGGGAGGGCAAGATATTAGAAAAAGTTGGAAGATCCTGCTGAAAACTTTTGGTTGAAATGAGAGAAGAATGGTTTACAGAAGTCAAGAGAGAAGGAACAGTGACAGAGTGAGAGAAGGGCTTATGCCCTTAAGAGGTATATTCCTCTTATTCATCTAGAGACGCTCTGTAGGTGTCACCCCACACAGACACCTTTCTCACATCCAGACCCGTCAAGCAAGCTTAAATCTCTCCTCTTCTAGTCACAGATAATTTTCTTTTTTGTCACTACTTGGTAACTTCTGTTTTCTAAGAATAGAATGAATTTTTGGAATGGAGAGAGGAAAAGAAACTGGGTTACAATATTTCTGTCTTTCAATTCATATATACATGTCGAACGGGCTTGGTCTGGGAGGAAGATGATACCAAATTTATAGCAAGTTTAATTTTTGTATCTTTTTGTAATGTGTTTAAATATGCATAGTTTAGCTATTACAATTTTATTTTTACTCTTCCTCGTTATACTTGGTACCATAACTTAAGCATTCTAAGCTATTAAAAATATTTATGAATATTTTTAATGACCACTAGTATCCCATCACATAGTATACTTAAATTTCCCATGTTGCTAAATATATATTTATACTTAATCACATTTTTAAAATAATAGGTAAACATTTTTGGGTCAAGGGATTATAATATTAAACTTTTTCCCTGGACATACATTTATTGAATCAGTATTGCAGGGTCAAAATATGTGCATATTTTAATGTTCTGGATTCATATTGACAAATTTTATAATGTACAATATTGGTCATAGTATTTAAATTTTTTTGTGTTGCCATGGACTTGCTAGAATTTCTGTATTAGTCTTTTAAGCAATGATGGGATGGCATTTATTTTCATACAAAGTTTTTTATACATTTTTCTGAATTGTACATGTCAATGACCATATCAAATTACATTTCAGTATATTGTTTATACAAGTCATTGACACAAACAATAGTAATGATAAGCATATCTGGAATTGTTTTATTAATTTATTAACATCTTTAGTGACTAACGTTTCTTTTCATTGTTGGTTTTTGTATAAATGTTTCACTACTAAAGTTTTCAAAAAACTCTCCATATAAAAATGATCTACTTTAAAGACAAAATAGCCAAATTTATTCTTCCTGTAATTATAGTTGTGTGTTTTTAAACCCATGGATCAGTTAGGAGTTGATTTTCTTGTGGAGAACTATGTAAAACAGCATCTATTTGTATTCAGTTGTGCATGGCACATGAGTATTGCATAAATTGGGGCAGTATTTTCCCTTCCCTCCACCCACTGCCCTTTGGCAACCATTAGATTATACTCTATATCCATGGGTTTGTGTCTGTTTGTTTGTTCATATTTTATAGATTCCACATATAAATAAAATAATGTGGCACTTGTCTTTCTTTGTCAGACTCATTTCACTTAGCATATTACCCTCTAGGTCCACCCAAGTTGTCACAAATGGCAAGATATCATTCCGTTGTATATGTGTACCACATCTTCTTTATCCTTGCATCTATCTATGGACACTTAGGTTGCTTCCATACCTTGGTGCAAAGTAAGTTACACTACAATGAACATAGAGGTGCATGTATTTTTTTCAAGTTAGTGTTTTTGTATTCTTCAGATAAATCCAGAAGCGGGATTGCTGGATTATATGGAAGCTTTATTTTTAATATTTTGAGGATTCTCCTTACTGTTTTCCATAGTGGCTGTATCAATTTATGACCCCACAAACAGGATATGATGGTTTCCTTTTCTCCATGTCCTTGCCAGCACTTGATATTTGTTGAATTTTTTATGATGACTGTTCTAACAGATGTGAGGTGCTGTTTCATTGTTGTTTTAATTTCCATCTTACTGACAGTAAGTGATGTTAAGCATCTTTGTCTGTGTCCATTGGCCATCTGTATGTACTCTTTGGAGAAATATCTATTCAGGCCCTCTGCCTATTTTTAAAATTGGATTGGATATATTATTTGTGAATATATGCTCCCATTCAGTAGGTTGTTTTTTTCGTATTGTTGATGGTTTTCTTCTCACTGTGCAAAAACAATTTTAGTTTGATGTAGTCTCATTTGTTTATTTTTTCTTCTGTTTTCCTTGCTGGAAAAGTCACCTGCAGGAAGATACTGCTAAGACCAATGTCTGAGAGTTTGCTGCCTATGTTTTCTTCTAGGAGTTTCATGATTTCAGGATTTACATTTAAGTCTTTAATCCATTTTTGGTTTAGTTTTGTATACGGTATAATAAAGTGGAATTATATTTTACTCGGGAATGATTTTATATAATTATAGAATGAGATAGTCTAACGCTCTGTTTGAATTTTGTCCATGGAATTCTATCTTAAGAATGGGAGGGATTAGAAGAGCTAAAGAAACAGCATGGACCAGACTGTCAAATCTCAGGTGGAAGGTGGGGGCGGGTAGGTGAGTAGGAAGAGATCAACCAAAGAACTTCTATGCATATATGCATAATCTATGGACACAGATGATAGGTGGTGAAGGCCTGGGGTGGGGGCGGGGGTTGGGGAGGGCTACAAGAGGTCAATGGGGGAAACAGGAGGCAAATGCAATACTTTCAACAATAAAGATTTTTTTAAAAATGAAGAAAGAAAGAAACATGCCAAAACCGGTTTGGCTCAGTGGATAGAGCGTCAGCCTGCGGACTGAAGGGTCCCAGGTTCGATTCCGGTCAAGGGCATGTACCTGGGTTGCGGGCACATCCCCAGTAGGAGATGTGCAGGAGGCAGCTGATCGATGTTTCTCTCTCATCGATGTTTCTGAATCTCTATCTCTCTCCCTTCCTCTCTGTAAAAAAATCAATAAAATATATTTTAAAAAAAAAGAAAGAGAGAAAGAAACAGTCTGGTGAAGAACTAAAGAAAGAGCACAGGCATGGGAGAAGGAGGAAGAGAAACCCCTTCCTGTTCTGACCCTTAAACAATCACTTCTTTCCTTGGGGCCAAAATTTCTTCATAGCCAATACAAATGATGATGATGACTAACGTGTTGCTTTCTGCTAAAATATTCTATTGTTCTATATGGATAATACTTCTTGGCAAATTATATGCAGCAGAAAAGGGCTCAAGGAGATACCAAACAAATGTGTTCATTGCCTGAAATGATCACTCTACCAGGATCTATGCCAAAGTGATGGTTTTCTGGAGAAATTTCTGAGAGCTCTGGTGTTAGTTTCCTAGGTCTGCAATAGCAAAGCATCTCACACTGGGTGGCTGAGAACAACAGGAATTCACTCTCTCACAGTTCCCAGGTGACATGTCAGAAGTTGAGGTTATGCTTCCTCTGCGACTCTGGGGCAAATCCTTTCTTGCCTCCCCCCCAGCTTCTAGTGGTGGCCACTGACCTTTGACATTTCTTGTCTTCTGGGTATGCCACATGGCGTTCCCCCTCTGTGTCTGTTTTCCTATGGCCTTTCCTCTTCTTATAAAGAACACTAAATCCTATTGGATTAGGGCCCACCTTAAGGACGTCATTCTCACTTGAATGCAGCTCCAAAGACCCTCTTTCCAAATTAAAGCGACATTCACTGGTTCCAGTAATTAGGACTTTAATCTGTCTCTGGGTGGTACAATTCAACTCATAACACCCTCCATCTGTATTTTAGTAAATTAAAGATGCTCCATTGTCTCATTTCCAGGGGGAAGGGCCAAGATTGAGCCTGAGAGACTATGCACAATGACTCCTGCCTGGCATTGGGAACCATCCAATGCACAAGTGGCCATTCTTGGCCTGCGTTCCTTACACAGAGAACCTCATAAGTGGGAGAGGGATGCGGATGATGATGGGACTGAGAAGATAAAACATGTTGGAAGGGAAATGGAGAGGTTAGGGATTAACTTCTAATCCCATTCCTGTCATTGTAACGAAGGAAAATTAACTCCTTAATTAAAATAAATGGGAATTAATTGGTCAGTGTCTTACAGCTTATAGAAGGTAGAGAAGGATTTAAATGTATTCAGCATTACAAGACTTTAAATCTATATTCTTAATTGAAGCGCTCTACCTGAATTATTTAATATCTCTGAGCTTCGGGTGCGTTATCTATACAATGGAATAGTAATCTTCTGCTTCAGAGGATCATGGGGCGGGGGGGAGGGAATGGGTGCCCAACACATGATGAAAGCTCCATAAATATTATATTTATTGGAGGATTCTTATGCTATTTCCCAAATGTGACTTCTTTCATCTTTTCCCATCAGACTGGTGGGTCCTTCAGGGTAAGGACATTAATGACTGAGCCTCTGACATACAGCTCAGTCCCTGAAATATAGTTAGCACCAAGTTAGAAGTAATTGAATGACTGGATAAAAGAATAACAATTTGGCAAACTGTCCACAGAGTTTCCAAATGGCCAGACACAGAATTACACCCGTAGTCAGGAAGAGTCCAAAGTGCTATTGTCTGTCCCAGGAATGGACTGAATGTGAAGGCAAAGATAAGAAAACCACACATGACTTTAAAAAGTTGCATGGATACCAGAAAACTAGTATGTAAACCGCAGAGAGGCGAGGCTGGGCTTTGGGAAGGCTCATCCATTGAACGTCTATCTGTGGAAGAGGGCAGAGGTGTCTTGGTAGCAGTTTCCTTCCATTGTGAAGCTTAATTAGATGCAATGCTAGGAATCACCACCCTATTTGACCCTCTGGAGTATTTATGGTGCCACTGCTCTTCTTCCATTAATCTCCATGCACGTGAACTCAGTCTGCAGAGGCACCACAAGGTTATGAAGGAGAAAGAGGTGGAGAGATTTTCAGTGTGCATTCTCCATCCCTAAAGCTCATATTTTGAGCAAAATATAAGGAATCGACAGTTATTAAACTGCAGACGAGGCTGCTCTAGCAGGGCACTGGAGGTCAGCTGCCCATGGAGCCTGGCAGAGGGACTTCAGGGTTGGGGGCAATCAATACACATAAGAACAACTGAAAGTTAAATGCTCTTCTGTGACCCGCTCTAATGATTCCAGCTGGCTTTGCTCAAAAGATCATGCTTCCCTCTCACCTGTCTTATCTACTTATTTTTTTGAAGTCAGTATCTGATATCAGCTTTCTAGGACCTTCTCATAAAAGAGAATTTGGTTGCTGGCATGGGGTCAGAGGAATCATTGGCATCCCGGGAACTTTGTGTGTGTGTCCGCAGGAGCAGGTGGGAGCAGGAAAAAGCCATTCCATGACCCAGGGGTGGCTGCCCCTGAGAGCCTGGGGGCGACTAATATGTGCTGAATTGTATTCCAATTATTATATCAGTGAATCTTCAAAGCACATCTTATGATCTCCGCTTTAGAAATCAGTAATAGGGAACTCAGAAATGTTAAGAGTCAGGCTCTCAGCCACAATGTGTGATCTGACAGAGCCTGGTTTTGACTCAGGTCTAATGACTCTGTGTGATGCCTTGCTGCCCAGCGGGGAGTAGAAGAAAATGAGTGCTCCATTGATTATTTGCTAACTCTTATGCACATCTAACTGTAGTTTATTGGTAATCTGAATAATAGAAGCATAACCATTTAGCGACTATTTTACTTATCATGATAGCTTCTATATCTAGCACAGTATCTGACATGTAATAGACATAGTCTTCTTGCATGAATCCATGAAGGCTCCAAACCAGCCCTTAGGATCTATTTTCCAAATAGACAGTGGTGGCATGACTAAATCATGATGTTAATTAAGAATTTGTCTTTTGGAAGAAGAGATCGGTGTGAGTCAGTTCACAGGAAGAGATCCCTTCTGGATGAATCTATAGGGAGTGCTTCATGGAATGAATAGGTAGAAAATGAACTGGCTTTGAAAGGTAAATGTTTAAAGAGTAGAGATAAAGTTTTGATGGCCAAGGTCTACCAGGTGATTGACAGAGAGGAGCCCATTTCTTGAGAAGCCCTCAGAAGGCGGGAATTCCAGATGTATAACAAAGGCTAGCTCTGTTCCAAGAGCTCTATTTGCCTCTGTAGTAGTGTCTTCCACCTGCTGTTATAAAGCACTACAAACCAGGTGGCTTGAAGTAATAGAAATTTATTCTTTCATCTTTCTGGAGACTAGAAATCAAAAAGGAAGGCATTAGCAGGACCATACTATCTTTCTTTTTTTAAAAAAATATATTTTTCTTGATTTCAGCGATTAAGAGAGAGAGAGAAAAGAGAGAGAAAGAGAGAGAGAGAGAGAGAGAGAGAGAGAGAGAGAGAGAGAGAAAGAAACAACAATGATGAGAGAGAATCCTTGATCGGCTGCCTCCTATCCCTTACTGGGAATCGAGTCCACAACCTGGGCATGTGCCCTAACCAGGGATCAAACCCTGACCTTCTGGTTCATAGGTCAACACTCAACCACTAAGCCACACCGGCCGGGCAGGACCATGCTCTCTTTGCAGGCGCCAGGAGAGAATCCTTCCTTGCCTCTTTCTAGCTTCTGATAGCTCCCAGCAGTCCTTGTAGACAAACCACTCAGAGCTTCCATTCTTATGTGACCTTCCCTCTGTGTCCATGTCCAAATTTCCCTCATTTTACAAGGACAAGAGGCATTCCATTAGACCCTACCCTCATTCAGTATGGCTTCATTTTGACTAGATTATATCTACAAAGACCAAATAAGGTCACTTTCACATGTTCCAGGTGAGCACCAATTCGGGGGAGGGAGGGAGGGCACAATTCAACCCAGTACAACCTCTCTGGCTATTGGGCCAATAATAAAACAAGGGTTTGAATGAGGGCACTGTAGTCTACCTTTTGTGTGACCTGTGTGTATTGGAATGTCTGTATCCGAACTAATTGCATTTTAAGGTCTGTGAAAACCTTGTGATATTTCTGCTTAACCCCCAAGGCTATCTGTCAGTCACTTCGGCAGACATCTTTTTGGTTCTCTCTCCCAGCCTCCCTACCTCATTGGCTGTTTCAATGGACATGAGAGCCTCCCTGCCCCATAATCACTAAATTGAGTTCTTAATAGTATCCTATTAATTGTATAAATAAGGATTTGAAGCAAACCAGATAAGTGGTGGGATTTTTTTGCATTTTAATTAAATTCACATTGATTTGGAAAAACAGATTGAGACCTTAACAACCGTACGACACAGATAACAGAGTTAAGTCTTGATAACTTTTTTGGGGGAAATAAATTGACTTTTGATTAATGACAAAGGTCTGTTTTAATAAATCTTGGTGAAATAAACTATTGAGGGTAGGCAGACATTTTAATTAAGCTGGGCTTCCTTATTGTTATACATCACTACCTTGACCCAGATTTGTTTATCCCAGACTTTATCTTTGGGAAAAGAAAAAAAAATCAGGCCATGTCCATTCATCTATTTTAACAGAATAGGTGAGTAAAAGCAATGTCGTTTCTGGATCTGCCTGAATGTTCACTGAATGAAGGCCTTAGTCTCTTATGATCTTCATTTTCTCAAAGAACCCTTCCATGACCACCCTATATAAAGTATTCAATCTTTTCAACCCATATGTGTTCTCTTTACATACTTTATGATTCAAAATCATATCAGTTCATTAATCGTGTACTTACTTGTTTGAACCAGGTCTCACTCCCAGGCAAGCACTCTGACAGCAGCATGCATGCATAACCGATGGGACTCGTATGTCCATCCGGGGACTTCTAGCACCAGGAACGGGGCATAGAGACCTGTCCCTCTTGCTTTCCATCTGCTTTATCTCATACATTCCTTTATTTAGTACTCAATACGCAAATCAGTTATCAGCTTAGAGGTCGCTCTACTTTACCAAAATATGAATTACTTGATATTTGGGGTCATGTCCCAGCCTCCAACCCTAGCCTTATGCTCAGACCTAGGCAAACATCCATAAATGCAGTTGAATAAAATAAGATGTTGTATATAACATCTTGGAGCCTAGTGTGTAGTCACAGAGCTCCTCTAGGCGAGGGGTTCTTTGGCACCCCTTAAACTCTTCCTAATTCCTGAAATCACCTGGGGAATACACAGCTGTATTTCCTAAAAGATTGATCTATATCCTTTTGTGTGATATTGATAAACTGTTGACACCTTGTTTCATTGGACATCTAAAAATAAATTGTGCCCAGCGCACCATAAATTACTACCTTGGAATCATTTGTACAATGTCAACACTCTGCAATAGGTTTTAGCAATAGCCACTAGAGAGAGGAGGGGAAAAAATAGTTGAAGAGGGCTGAAGCTACTGTATCTGTGAATCTCTTCTAGGCGAGACCAGGCAGGCAGGGGGAGGTTTGTGAGCACCTGAGTTATACAACTAAAATGTATTCGCTTTTAGGAAGTAACTATGGATTGTTGTTTTAAAAGAGTAGAAGTGCCAGAAAGATACTCAGGTGACTATCTGAGCATATATTTTAGGCACGGTGCCCAGCAGGGGATTTATGGTATGCCCTTATTTATTGTACCAAAGCCCTGGGAATGAAATAGTATTAGCTCTCTTTTCCATTGAGGGAATTGAGACTCGGGTAGGGTATACAACCTGTCTAATGCCACCCAGAGAGTAATGGATGAAAGCAGGTTCTGAACTTAGACCTTCTGGCTCTACATACATAACTTTGGCTTTAAACTCTTGATAAATGGGTCAACATGGGCTGAACTTGCAAGCAGATTCTGGACTGAGTGTCAACCTAACCTAGAAGGATGTGATAGATGTTCCCAGAGGTAAGTGGAGGTCGGCTCAGGAAGGCCAAAGGTCCAGGCCAAGCATTTGACATCTACTGGGTAGATCAACAAATCGTACAAAACAAACAAAAAACAGTCTGCAGAATTTATACACAGCTCAAAGATAAGCTAATCTTTATCTTGTCCCCTTTAAGCAAGGGGAGTCCTAAGAGGTTGAGTTAATTGCCCAAGGTCAAATAACTAATACATAGTGGGCCTGAGATTCCCTTACATCTTATTTGGGAACAAGGTAACAACAGTTTCTCAATATCACACAAAAGGATATAGATCAACCTTTTAGGAAGTACAGCTGTGTCTTCCCAAGGTGAATTCAGGTAGTAGGAAGAATTTAAGGGGTGCCAAAGGAAATAGGGAATAGACATTTTAGAATTAGCTCCTGAGTACTAGTCATTTTTAGAAGGAGCAACAACAGCCCATGTAGCTGAAGTCCCAGTCCCCAGTCTCAGTTCCTGGGGTAGATAACTGAGCTTGTCAGTTGTTTATACTTTTCCCTCTGACTTTTCTATCCCTCATTCCCTTATCACTGCCATCTCTTGATTGACAACCCCGAAAATATTTTGGGAACGTCTCCCCTGAATTTGCTAATACAATTTGTTGCCTGCCTGATATACGAGTCTGTTCAAAGTGTGCCATGAATGTTTGCTTAAAGATAATGACCCAGTCTGAAAATGACGGTGATAAAAATGTCATGTAATTTCCAGGGTGACTTTGAAGTCAGGTTTACCATGTAAATGTAGGGGATTGAGAGATCCAGCTATAATTTTCTTCTCCGATGAGCACTAAATCAGCGACTTCCTCAGCACCAATGAGGTGGGCATTCTCCATGTTGCTAATTCCTTTCCTCTGGTCTTTCTGGTTGTGTTGAAACAATAACCAAGACCCTCCTGGAGCAGTAATTCCCTGGATCATTTTTGTGCTTTGTTTTGTTTTTTTCTTTTTCACAATTCACTGCTTCCAGTAGTTGAAAGGATACAGGGTTTGAAGTCAAGCAGAACTGTGTTACAATATCAGTTCTGTAAGGATTTACAAGAATTATTTGAGTCCCCATTTTCTCTCCTGTAAAATCAGATTTTTGGGGGGGAAGGATTAAATGATACAACATTTTTTAAATGGCTGGCATATATGAAATAGTGCTTCTCAATTGTTAGTTGGATGGAATCAGCATTGTATTTGTTAAAAATACATATGCTTGTGCCTTACTCAGTAAGATTCTGATTCATACATCTTGATTGGAGCCCAGGAATCTACATTTGTAACAAGCATACTAGGTCATTCTAACACAGGCTAAGCAGGGACCTGCTTTGAGAATGATAACAACATGATTTCCATTCATTGTGTGCTATGGGCAAGGCACTGTACACTTACACTCTGCACTTGGCATAGAACATGACATGATACTCAATAGATGCTAGTGTCTTCCATTCTCCTGACCCTCCTCTTTTTTCTCACTCAATGTTTTCTAAACATAGTAGAGTCCTTGGGGAAAGAGTAGATGTCAACAAGGTCCAGTTGCAGGAAGCCGAGTTGGCTGGTCTGATGCCAATTTAACTTCGGGGTTGTATCTCTCCTTCTGGACTTCGAGGAGATGTTTTCTTCCCATGCTGTGCCTTGTCTTTAGAAGTTACCTTGTTCACATGACCTGTTGAGACGCTCTCTCCCTAAGAACCTGTCATGGACTTGCCCAACTTCAGTTAGAATAGCCAAAACCATAAAGTTTCCAATGCCCTGGAAATATGGTGCCATTTTCTCCATATCTTATTTGGGAAATGATAATGACACAACAGTAATTCAATACTCCTCTTCTTTTGGGTCAGATTATAGGCATGCTTCTGATTTTTTCTTGACTTTCCTGTGGCCTTGCGGCATTTAGATAGTATATTTTCTTCTTTCTGTAACTCAAGTTTCTCTATCTTTTCTAAAGATAGAGAAATTTGAGGATCAGGGCCTTCTTAATGGACAAGGCCTCATAACGTTTGTGAAATTACTATGCAAATTTTTAAGAATCTGAAAAACTTCTATTAATATTCACATACTATTATGAAGATTGCTATCATCTACCCTATCCTTTCATTGTACAAAATAAGCAATGACTGGGTGAAGAGTATTCACAGGCCACATGCTGTGTATGAGCAATTTACCTTTCTTTCTTGATATATATAATATTCAGTCCAAAATATATATGGTTGACTGAAGACAGTAACAGTGTTCTCTCGGAAGGTCAAAACTTCTGACTAGTGAGGCAGTCTAATTAAGTTAAGCTTGAGGTGATAATGTGTGGCTGGTCAGCAGCTAGAACATTTATTCTTATTTTTATTCTAAATCAGTGTCCTTTGAAACAGTCAATTAACATGCTGCAGAGGAGAGTGTCCAGATAACTCAGGACTGAATGGAAAGGCTTCTCTTCACCTGACAGAGCAGAAAGAGAGGTTGAGCACCTGACTTCCCTTTTAAAGTCGGTGATCCATGCAGCACTTCTGATTGGGAAGATGTGAACCTCTCCAATCCTCTGTGTATATATAAAAGGAGATGCTAAGGCAATTAGCCAGAGGCTGGCCAATCAGAATCAAGGGATGCAAGAAGCCTAATTGCCTTCCAATGTACCCAGCTCTCTCTGGGATATTCTGATTTTCAGTTTTCTTATTTAAACTCCTATGTAAAGAAATCCGGAAGGGATAATAATGTCTAAAGTGAAGTCTGAGGCAGAAAAAGATGACCACTGCAATCTAAAATCACTCCCATATTAATTAATATCTTATTTGAAATATGCGCTGGCAGGCTTTAGGTTTGGGAGACTTAATGGGGGACTGGCAGATGTGATCAAGAACTCTTTGTATTAATAAGTATTGGTCACCCACATGCCTTTATTGGGCAAGGAGTGAAATATGCCAAATAATGCCTGGACGTTTTCTACCTCTGAGATTACATTCTTTCTTAAGCACAATTTCCTTCAAAATCCTGTGCTTGGCGTCTGATGGTTGACCTAGGATATTCACATCTTAGAGTGATAAACAATGTGCTTGCAAGGATCTCTGGGCGTTTTGTAGGCTCTGATCTCCCCCATCACTGAGTCCTGAAGAGAGACCCTGATGGTCCTTTGATCAAGAAGAAACCAAAGTCGTTAAAGCATGTGGTCCTCGTCTTTCTTTACCACAAATTGCATTTTCTGGGACCCGCCTGGGTCTGCATGTCAATCAGAAGCACACACGTGCATTAATCGGCATCACAGGAGAGTGAGCGCAGAGATCAGACCATCACTCTCTCTCTAGTTAGCACAATTACACTGTACCCCTTGGATTCATTTCTATCATTCTTCTTTCGGTAAAGGAACGTCAGTGCCTAATTTCTCCATTAATATTGATGTGTTCAAATTCTTGAAGCCAATTACTTTAGACAGTTAAAGCATTTAACCAATGCTTAGAAAAATCTCAAGGATGTTAACATGAGGATCTGTGAGAGTGATGGCACAATGCATGGTGTGAGGTTTCTTGTTCATTTACCAACTAGGAGAGAGATGGATCATCAATTATTACACTTTGAGGAAACCTATTCAAGAAATGTCATCTGAGTTTGTATTTGGTGAAGACCCACAAACACTCAAATAGCACTACTGTCTCCCTTTCAAGATAAGGGTCAGAGACTGGGTCTGTTTTTGTCCTGCACAGCATCTGCTTCAACCAGGCTGCTCTGAATGTACTCAATTACTAAGTTCCTCTGAATTCACTTAGTAACTATATCTTGGCTCCATACCAGCTCTTCATTTCTATTACCTCTCTCCTCACCCAGCCTACCATGACTTTTCACCTAATTACGGCAACAAATTTATAGCTAACTTCTTATCATCAGTCTTGATCCACATCAAGCATTCCCTACAGAAAGTCACAGTCTTCCCTTGCCTAGAGTCCTTCGATCACTTTTCATTTTTAGCGGGGAAAATCTGAGTCTTGCACAGAGGCCTCCAGGGAACTGCCCCTCCTTCTATTCCATTCTTATCCTGTCACTGTCCGTACTGCCTTTACTGCTCAGCAGAACATCAATGCTTAGGATAAAATCAAGGTGAACATTTGGTGTAATCTCACCATTAAGAAATATAGCTGTGCTAGCCGGTGTCACTCAATTTGTTGAGCATTGAGTATTGTCCCATGCACCGAGAGGTCGCTGGTTTGATTCCCAATCAGGGCACATGCCTAGGCTGAAGGTTCAGTTCCCATAAGGAGGCATGCAGGAGGTATGTCATCTATGGTTCCCTCTCATCAATGTTCCTTTCCCTCTTCCTTCCTTTTTATCCTTCTCCCTTCCTCTCTCTAAAAATAATTTTTTAAAAACCTTTTAAAAAGAGAAAGAGGAAACAAGAAATGTATCTAAATTGTAGAGGTATGTTCAGGCTGAGAGAGCCTCTTAGATCCCGAAACAGCAGAACATCTTCAGGAAACAAGAAGAGACTTTGTGGTACTGTGGAATGATGACAGAGGGAGTGAGGAGTAAAGCCAGAGACTTATCTTGGAAAAGATGGTGAATTGTTTTAGAAGTCATATGAAGGCATAGGTGATAAGGTAGTGTGATCATTGAAATGATTGTTCTGCATAACCATTCCATACCTGAAGACCAACTCTAAGAGAAGTCCTACCATTATCAGAAACCTCCTGGATATGCCGGGATCAGAACAAGGGCTGTTGGTTGCATCAGACTCTCAGAATGGTACCTTAAATCTTCACGATGGAGACAGGTCTGCAACCTGGACTCCACAACTTACTCCTCTGGAACTCTGTGCATCATACGTTGGCCATCCTTTCCTTAGATACAGTGATATAATTTATGCTTCAGCAGCACTTGTCAAGCCAAACCAGCAAAACATCCCTTGAAAATAATTTTAAAATCAGCTGTTTTGTGGGGGAATGTTCCTTAGTTCTCCCCTAAAATGTTTCCTGAAACATGACCGGATATTATGTTAACGTGAGCCCCTTTTTCATGTACAACCTTTGCACTCTCATGTCAATATGGCACCCAGCCCTTGCCACCCAACAGGGATAGATTCCATGTAATGATTGAGGGAAGGGTCAGACATGTAAAAAAATAATGCAGAATCTAAAATAACTGCTGGAGAAAATGGTAGAATAGATACTACCAGACAGCTCCTGATGGATTACTATGTGAGTGGCAGTGACAATAATTAAAATAGGACTTAGCAGGGGTCAGAGGAGGCTTCAAAAAAAGGGGGCGGGGAGATTGGAACTGGGTCTGAAAATACAGGCAGGATTTGAATGGACAGTGAAGAGGGGACATTCTTGGTAAGTGGGGCTGTGTACTGACCTAGTTTAAGCAGATGGTCAATTACATCTAATCTACAATGAGATTTCCTCTCCACCAAATTATGCAGCCCCTCCTACCAATGGGACTTCCCTAGCTGTCAGGGGGATTCCACACACTGAACAAGTGATGGGCAGATTAGAAGAGACAACAGTGAGAAGTGAGAGGCCTGTTTTCTTGTTAAGCTCAAGAAAGGCATCAGGCTGGAAATTGACAAAGGAAAGATGTCATTAGAATAGGGATAAGCTGTGGATGAGGCTGCCTGACACGGTCTCCTCACTTCACACATTCATCTAGTGTTCAGCAAATGCTTACCGTGCTAAATGGGGGCATCATTCTTCACTGCGTCTGAACATCCTCTGTATCCTTAGTACTGAACTTAGACATGTTTTCTTTTCTTTTATTAAAAAATGTATTTTATTGATTTTTTTCACAGAGAGGAAGGGAGAGGGATAGAGAAGTTAGAAACATCCATGAGAGAGAAACATCAACCAGCTGCCTCCTGCACACCCCCCACTGGGGATGTGCCCACAACCAAGGTACATGCACTTGACCGGAATCGAATCTGGGACCCTTCAGTCCGCAGGCCGACGCTCTACCCACTGAGCCAAACCGGTTAGGGCTAGACATGTTTTCTTACATCACTTTCACGGTGAAGGTTTTCATCTTACTTGAAGCACAATGGGAAGGAATAAAAGCAAAGTATTTGTAAATAGTTGTTGACTTGAATCCTAGCCTCTCCTCAATTGCCTAGGTCACCTCTATCAATTCCTTCATCACCTCTCTGAATTTCAGTTTTCACATCTCTAAAAGAGAAATGAAATTTAAAAAAAAAACTAATTTCAGTCATCCTACCAGCAACTTTGCTATGTAAGGAGGGTTCTCAACCTTCTCAACCAGGAGTATACATAAAAATGCCTGAGTAATTAAAAAAAAAGACATAGGCTCATGCCCCATCTTCAGAGATTCTAACTGAGTGGGTACTGAGCATTGGTATTTTTGACATGTTATCCCGGTGGTTGGAATTTTTCGCCAGAGATAAGGATGGAGATAAAATATGTAAAGTGATGAGCACAATTCTTGAGCAAGGGACCTTAGGAAATGCTAGCACCTTTTACTTTTCCTCTGGTTTTGATATAATGACTAGGAAAAAATAGAACACTTGAAGGATATTTATTCATAAAAGAGTTGTGCATCTGGACTGTATAAACAATACTTATAATTCAATGAGGCAAACAACCCAATTAAAAATGGTTAAAATATTTGAATAGTTATAAGGACATGGATATGAAAACAAAATATATGAGGAGAAAGCAAATGCAATGAATGCACAAAATAATGGACAATTACAGAAACACAAGGTAAAACCACAATGTATTTACTATCTGAAGTGCCTGAAATTAAGACAACTGACCATCCTGACTGTTGATGAGGATAGGGAACAATGGAAACTCTCACACACGCAGTTGGTTGGAATGTAAAATAGAACAATTCTTTTGGAAAACATTTTGGCAGCTTCTCAAACTGTTAAACATTTATCTACTTATATGACTTAGCTGCTTTAAACATAGGTATTTACCCAAGACTAACAAAAGTATATGTTCACATAGAGACTTTGTATTATACAAATGTTTGGAGCAGTTCTATTTATAATAGCCCCAAACTTGAAGCAACATACATTTCCATCAATAGATGAGTAGATAAAGAAATTGTGCTATATGCTCTTAAAGAAATGCTACTCAGCAATAAAATTAAACTATTGATACACACAACAATATCAATGGATTTAAAAATAATAGCGTTAAATGAAAGAAGACCAACAAAGAGTAATATGTACTGTATGATTTCACTTATATAAAACTCTAAAAATGCAAGTTAATATAAAGAGACAGCATGTAAATGGTCTATGTATAGGATAGGGCAAGAAGAGGAGGAGCAGGGTTTACAATGAGGAATTTTGGACGATGGCCGATTTATTCATTATCCATTATGGTGATGGTGTCATGGACATATTCAACAATGAAAACTGATCAGGTGATACAGTTTGAAGATGTGAAACTTATAGTACGTCAATTATATTTTAATAAACCTGTAGGGGGAAAAAATGCATGCCTGTGGATGAAGAGCTGGGGTAGAAATGTAGGTAAAAGACCATCCAAACAAGCCACCTACCTGTTCCAACTACAATGGCTTTCAAACCATTTTTTGAGCCTCTATTGCTCTCTTAACACATATCTCATGAAAAGAATGAGATTTATTACCACATGTTTGTTTATTTATCACTAAATAGAAAATTACCCTAAAGTTTACATGCTAAATATAACAAGACATTGTCTCAACTCAAAGACTGAGGCTGAAATCATACACTTTGGAGTTCCTGAAGCACCAGGCAAGAACTCCAGCTATACTGAAATGATAATGCTGGAGATATCATTTGAAGATTTTTCTTAGAGAAAGAAGAAAGCACACAGGGAATCCCAACTATTCCAGTTTCAGTCATGTGTGTCTTTCTGGACCAGCAGCACATGTGGGTGAGAAAGTCTTCTGATGGTCCTCCCCCTGCTCCCCTACCCGCCAGCCGTGTAGCTGGCTCATGTCTAATAGAACAGAGATAACCTATCTCTGCTAACTCTGGTACCAATTAGAGATTCTTAAGCCACCATGTCTCATGGTAATTCATTACACAACAGTAGGTAACAGGTAGATATTTGGGTGCCTGGCAGCAGGATGCCACCATAACAAAACTTACAACGTGTGGTTCGGGAACTGGATGGTAGGTAGAAGCTGGAGGAACCCTAAGGAAGCCTAGGGAATATATAAAAGGCCTAGAAAAGACTGTCAGTGGATTTCTCAAGGTGCGCTCGAAGGCCTGGGAATGAAACAAAGAACATTCGTTAGGTCAAGAGCTGCATACTAGCATGTGCCCATGGACTTCAGATTGGATCAATTAATAGACCAAATTGGGGTTACAGATTTTACTCTAAGTTCAATGTGAAGCCACTAACTAGTTTAAATAATAACTGAGGGGAAAGATGTGGCATAAGGCATATTCTAGGAGTACTCTGGCATTTTATGTGGAGAATAGATTTCATTGATTCAGATTGAAAGAGACCTGTTAGGAGACTATTGTGGTGTTCCAGGTGAGCCATGATGGAGCTTTGACTAAGGTGGCATCAAAGGGAACAGGAAGGGGCTGGACGCCCATCAGGATATGTTTTGAAGACAGAGATAGCAGTCAGGGCTTGATGATAAAATGAACATGTAGCAAAGAAAAGCACTCACTTTTATCTGAGCGAATCTTAAGAAGGTCAAATGAAATAATGGGTGTATAAATGCTTTATAAATATAAAGCTTTTCAAAAATCATCATGAAATTTCATGCCTATTGATATATCAAGAGCTCCAAGCAAATTTGCTTGACTCTGCTTCCAACTCTGTCCTCCACAGCACAATGCATCTTGCTCAACGGCATTAATGCATGCATGAATACCGTACAGTGCTTGCCCCACTTTATGGATGAATACTGACTCTATCTAAATGGTATCTAGATTTCCTTTGAGTACTGCAAACTGGTATTTGATCATTTCATTTTCCTACAGAAGATGAAACATTATGATTTTCAATAATCCATAAAGACCGACATTTGTTTCCTTTGTGAAACTGTACCCTTCGATGATTATGCCTCACATTAATCATAGTAAAAGCAATGCTTAAGGTAATCTCTTTCTTTCTGCCGATAATAAATGTCTGCTGTTGACAGCCCAAGTGTGGGAAGATGAAAGGCAGGGTGAGCTCTGTGTGTTTGTGAGATAAACAACCGCCAGCCTTTCCTAACAGTGTGGTGATCCTGTGAGGCCAAAGTTGCCTCTGTATCGAACAAGGACACTTAAATAATTTTTCTCTGACCGGCGATTCAAAAGATTTCACTGGGGATATCTACCCTAGCATTTCTGTCCAGAAACCTAACTTTATTAAATGCCTGTAATTTCATATTTTATATTGTTAAACACGGAAGACATTAGCATCTGGAATTGCCTTTACAGCTACTCTCCTTAAAGTCCTTAGTGGTGCCCTAGCTGGTTTGGCTTAGTGGATGGAGCATCGGCCTGTGGACCAAAGGGTCCCAGATTTGATCATCGTCAAGAGCACGTACAGTTATTGAAAGGCTCCTCCCCGGCCCCAGGCTCTGGTTGGGGCACGTGCAGGAGGCAGCCAATCGATGTGTTTCTCTCTATCTTTCCCTCTCTTTTCCACTCTCCCTAAAAGATCAATGGAAAAATACCCTCATGTGAGGATTAACAAAACAAAAACATAAATAAATTTGAAAAAATCCGTGGTGGTATATTGGTTCACTGACATCTCAGATAACCCAGTAGTTTCCTTACCAGAAGTTATCAATACCTTAACCAAACATGAGCTCTTTCCAGTTACCTTCGTGGGGACACAGTTGAATGGCTCTGTAGCAATAAATTCCACTCGGTGTTGCTTGTAAGCAATGAGAAGAAGGGGACTGACATTTATTTCACGCTCATTTTGAAGTTGCACTTCATGAATGGTTTCTGTGGGTTGCCTCATTTAATTCCAATGAAAGCTAAGCAAGTTAGGTGTCATCACAGAGCTTTTCATCTGATTTTAAGAATGAGGTTTAGATGAGGACATGTGACTCACTTAGGTCATGAAAGTTCTGGATCTTACAAATGTTGCCATTATGAAAGATAGATGTGTCTTTTTTTAAATGTTTTTATTCATTTCAGAGAGGAAGAAAGAGGGAGAGAGAGATAGAAACATCAATGATGAGAGAGAATCATTGCTTGGCTGCCTCCTGCATGCCCCGCACTGGGGATTGAGCCTGCAACCTGGGCACTTTTATTATTGCTGAAGAATTTGCAATGAAAGGGGAAAGGATGAGAAAAGGCTTATGATTTCTATGCTCTCCTGAAGCAGCTATCAGCAAAAGATCATACCAGATTGATCAGTCTTTAACACTACCTTATGTTTTCCATGATATGTCCACCGATAGTCATTGACTGGGAAATGATACATTTGGGCATAACCATATCCTTTGCTTCTTTTTTTTTTAATACTTTATGGTAAATACATCGGGTTGTTTGTTCAGGGTTTTGAGTGGGCTTGCTGCATTAGGTTTTGGTTGTTTGGTTGTGCCCCTACAATCAATAGTTTGCTTGCAGTTGGGCACTTTGAGTTGAGTTCCTGGAACTTGATGGATGGAGATGTAGGAAATAGCTTTCAACTGTCACACTTTATGAAACATCCAGGGATATTAATTAAAAATCTCACACATTCTACTTCATTTTGTGTAAAATATACAAATGTTCTTTATAACTTTGACATTTTAGTAATCACTTAGAAAAAAAAATTCTTGGGCAAATCATACGGGAAGGTAGTTATCTTCCATCCTTAACAAATCTGACTGCTTTGGAAATAATCAACTCATAAATATTTAGCTAATATACACTCAGAGCAATGGATTGTGCAAAATTAAATGCCTCATTGAAACAATTAATTTCAAATGCTGTGATTTATTAAGCATGCTTTACTGGAAATTTAATAGAAATATGGACTCAAAGTAATTTGAGCAGAGGATGTTTGCTCTGTCTTTGATTTCTGGCCAACACATATTCTTACTCACCCTGCAGGTGAAGCTCCAATAAAAAGAGCAAACTTCCAGTAAATCTCTCTAATTGAATGTGTAGGTCAGAGTTTGATGGGAGGAGGCACTGGTCGGGGGTTGTAAAAAAAGACTAAATAAATAATAAACAAAACGAAGTAATCCTTTCATATTTCACATACCTCCTGCACTTAAGCCCTCAGGGAAGGAAATGCCACTCCAGTAAAAGCTTGTTGTCATCATCAGTCTGTTTCCAAAGAATACAGCTCATGCCCCTCTGAGCATCAATAACCAAACATCCCCCAGGCATCTTGGAAATGTGCAGTCCTGCAATTTCCAGTAAGCGGTCTCCACTTGGGCTTGAAGCTAGTGTTGCATAGGGTGGTCAAGGCAGAATGAGTCATCCTGGGGAAGACTTGATAGACGGGTGAAAGGGTGAGGAGGGAGTGGGGGTGATGGAGCAGCAGAGGGTGATGCGTCGGAGCCTATCAGTGTCTGGTGTAACAGAAAGGACATTAAGTGGGATTCTGCAGACCTGAGTCCTAGTCCCGATCTAGCTCCTGTTGACCTTGAGAAAGTCACTCTGTTACTCTTGTTTTCTGACCTCACAGGGTGATCTGATTATGAATTCTTAACTGGGCAGGTCATGGCCCCCGGCCTATAACTTCTTTAGTGAAAGGTTTTAAACCAGCCCTGTCCATTGTCCTTGTGCATCTAGGTTAACAGGCCTTTGAAATGCCCCTTGAATGGGGATTAACCCCCAAGAGAACACACAATCTTGTTACCTGTCCTATAATCCAATCTCTGCTTTGTTTTCTCCAATCTTCCATGTACTTCTCTCCTTACTTTTAAATGCATAAAAGAAGCTGCAAAACTGTTGTTCTCTAAAGCACTTGAGATCTTGCTTCCTGGCATATGTCATCAATTTGGCTCAAAAAACTCTTACAAAAATTCTCTACAGATTTATTTAGACGTCTCTTATGCTGACAAAAGAAGCAGGACAAACAGGCCAGATAACTAAAATTTCCTCAAATTCAGACACTAACTCTCTAACTTTATTTTAGAATTTCCTTTCTTCAATTTTGCAAAAATTCAGCATTCTTTTAAAAATCTTAGACAGCTGAATTTCAATTTCCAAATATGTATTAATGACTGGTGAAGAGCAAGATGAGTACTTCTTTGGTATTTTTCTTTTGTGTTTTTAAATCAAGCCAAGCTCTCTGATTTTTATTTTGATTTCTGAAATATGTTTTTATAATAAATAATTTCCCCCAAATATTTTAAATCACATTTACAAAACCTTATATGAACTACTAGGTCTGGATTTTGTTGGGTTTTACTGGTTTTTTTTTATTCTTTCATCAACATCCTACAACTGGGATACAAACCCATTCTTCTTGTCTCTACAGTCCAGTATTCTAAACATGAGGTGAGACGCATCTCGCTCATTTGACATCAGCTGAGTGCTTTCTTGCAGCTCTTGACATGGTATCTGTGGTTTGGCCTTACCGTTTTCTGAATGAATGATTGAATGAATGACTGAATGTGAGCAGATGTTGATTCCCAGTGGCCTTCAGAACTTCCTGAAAGTGAGTAAACATAAACTAAATATGGGTTTTTTCATGATTTAATGATGCTGCTTTTCAATTTACCTAAGCAGAAACTTGTATTGTTAGTTCCAAACTTTCAGCATACAGACAGATAATGCTTTCTAGTCAGCATAGCAAGGAGAAAAATACACAAACATACTCACACAATCACACAGAAGAGACTGCAGCATGGGAAATTTGGATTTTACCACTTGCTTATTGTTTGCATATACATGATATTTTTGTATACAGTTTCTTCTTTTATCTCTAAAAATGAATATATTCCATGTACTAAACAGGGAAACATGCATGTTTTCACAGTTGTGTATGATACTTAATATATATTTGCCAATATTCATATCTAGAGTTTCTCCAATTTCTTTTTTAGGAAAATAAAGCCTATTACAAGCATGAGGGCTAATACCATTGCCATCAGCCACGTTACAGCATTTTTCTGTTATTTGCCTGGTTAAGACATCCAATAAGCTAAATCATCAGGTCAGAATTTTAACACAGTGAAAAGCAAAAGGTGAAGCCTTGATTTCTTAGCCTCTCCCACTACGCCAATAAAGCAGTCTTGAGTGAGAGCTTTTTTACTGTAGATTATTATTTGAGAAGTGATTCCAAGGAATAACAGTGGAGGAAAAGAATGAGCTGAAAATGAAGGAAGAAAATCTAGTGCAAAGATGTGTTATAAGTTGGTCTACACTTTTTGCAACAAAAGCTCGGTTTTGAAGGGTAAGCTCTGAGAAACAGAGCAGATAGGCCTCCGAATTGTCAGCCCAAGAGACAGAATACTGTACAGGAGTTTTACCTAATGGCTCCTACTCTCTATTACTCAAACGTCCTCCAAGGTTTATGTAATTTTTTTGCACTTTTGGGTTGGTGCATGCTAGTGGCCCTAGCCAAGGCTGGAATGAAAAAGTTCACTGATAGGATGAGTCAGGCACAAGAAGCATTCAACACACTGGATCGTAAATGACCTTAAGTATATGCTCAAAAAGCATTCATTCTTTTTATGAGCCAGAAACTATGTTCTGAGTTTTAACAAGGTTCTGAGCACTGAACATTATTATTCCCATTTAACAGATCATAATCCTGAGGCAAAAATATAGAAGAGGAGGAGGAGGAAAACGAGACGATAGATAATGAGTCATAAAATTAGTAAGCAGTGGAATCAAGACTGAAACTTGCCCTAACCAGTTTGGCTCAGTGGATAGAGAATCGGCCTGCAGACTGAGAGGTCCCAGGTTTGATTCTGGTCAAGGGCATATAACTTGGTTGTGGGCACATCCCCAGTAGGAGAGGTGCAGGAGGCAGCTGATCGATGTTTCTCTCTCATCGATGTTTCTAACTTTCTATCCCTGTCCCTTTCTCTCTGTAAAAAATCAATAAAATATGTTTTTTTAAAAAGACTGAAACTCAAGCCATCTGACTCCACAGCTCACCTGCTTACTCACAGCACTGCATACGGAAGAGCACATCGCTGTCAGCCAGAAGTATGTGTTGGTGTGTTGCATCCTGGATAAGGCATAAGCCATTAAACTAGAAAGTGGATGCACATTATGACTCCAGGACTTATCGGTGTTTTGATTAACTCGTTTAAACTCTCACAATAGAGTCTTAATTCATATGTCATGTTCCTTCAGAAGCACTCATATCATTTTATCCAATAAGTATTGTCTTTATGTCTATTCTGTGTAATGCAGAAACCACAGTTTTCCACCTCAGAACTCTTGACATTCAGGGCCAGCTGATTGTGTGGCTGGGGCTATCTTGTGCACTGTAGAATCTTTAAAAACATCCCTGGTTTGTCTACTCAATGCCAGTAGAACTCCCATCTTTAGTTGTGACAACCAAAAATATCTCAAGAAATTGCCTTATGTCTCCAGGAGGCAAATACCATCCTCCCATCCCTATTAAGAACTGCTTACCATTGAGGGGTGATACTCAAGACAAAACTTTGACTTATACATTTCTCATGAAGCTTGTTCTTAGGAAAATTAGTATAGTATTTTGGGAAGGAAGTCTACAACCAGAGTTTTGGATAAAAGTTTATCTCATAAGATAGTGAAAATTGCCGAAACCGGTTTGGCTCAGTGGATAGAGCGTCGGCTTGCGGACTAAAGGGTCCCAGGTTCGATTCCGGTCAGGGGCATGTACCTGGGTTGCGGGCACATCCCCCAGTGGGAGATGTGCAGGAGGCAGCTGATCGATGTTCCTCTCTCATCGATGTTTCTGACTCTCTATCTCTCTCCCTTCCTCTCTGTGAAAAGTCAATAAAATATATTAAAAGAAAAAGAGTGAAAATTAAGTGGCTTTCCAGAGGTCACTTAACACTAAATATTGATTAGGCACAAAAATGAATTTGTGTTGCTGTATTCAGATCTTGGGCATTTGATTATTTAGTTTTCCCACGCAAAGCTGCACGAGCTTGAGCCTGTCATTTTACTTTCATGATTAAACAAGTGGGGAAAATAATAACTTTTTTTTTTAGTTACCCATCATGACAAAATGCCGGGAGCCGGTCCATCCTTGCTGTTTCAAGGGACCTGGCATATATGGCATACGGTTCTTAATATGTTTGCTCACCTTCTTGGCGCTGTGTTTTAACCAAGGTCACCTCTCCGAGAAAGGTTGAATCCCCAGGTAGGGATTTTCCCGTGAAGTTAGGGAGGGAATAAAACCCCTCAACTAAGTGCCAGGTGGGTAATTAATCCCTTTAACTACAAACAATCATGCTTAAACTACATAATCTTTTCTCCCTGGAATGGAGATAAGAAACGCCCTAACCTTTGTAATAGAGATTGATAGGATTGAATCAACTGGTATAAATACAGTTGTAACAAGACAGAACTGAGAACACAGAACTAAGGACACAGGGCTTGGAAGACAGGACCAAGAGAGACAGAGCCTAGCGGGAGAACATGGCAATAGACCCTGGACTGAACCTGACTATAGAACATGGCAAGAGAACCTGACTAGAACCTGAAGACCGAACCCGGCTGGAGATCTCAGACAGAACCTGGCTGGATCTCCGAAGCAGAACCTCTCTGGAGTTCCAGACCAGAACTTGGCTGGAGATCCGGGCTAGAGATCCTGGCTAGGCTGCTGATCAACTGAACACTGTCTCCGTGTCATTCCTTCTTCACCGACTCCGTCCACACCTTTGGGGACCCCTGGACCCGCTGGGGTTGGACCCCGGCAACAAAACTCATCAAAGAAAATACCTAACTCTGTGATCAACACACTGCTCAATAAGTGGTGATCATTGTCAATAATAATTACTGTGCTTCTTAAGAGAACAAGATATGATTGTAAAAGCAATGTCTTTATAGAAGACTTTTAGATGTCTTCGACTTCCTCTAGAATGCTTATGGCATGCTTGCAGTTTGCCTTTATTCCAGAATAAACTCAAGCAAAGTACATCGGATTTGATACAACAAGTATTCATTAGTTGCTTTCTGTTGTAAAGATTAAATGAGCTTGTGTCAGGCACTAAGTAAATCTTGACAAATCACAGCAGTGATTTTTTTTTACCTGCTTCTTCTCCTTTTCCTTCGACCCCAGGGCGAGGCCCTCTGCTAGGCATTTTAGGACATTCACAGCTGAATACCTGAATGTTTATGTAAAGGAGTTCATAGTATAGTAATCCAATTCTTCTCAAGGTAGGGTTTTCATAAGAATCAACGAGGATCTTAATAAAATGTAGATTTGGGAATAGTGGGTCTGAGATTACATTTCTGTCACTTTCCAAGTGAAACCAATGATGCTGGTGTAAGGATAACCATCCGAGTCACCACAGAGGAAAGGTCAGTAGTCATGCTATGAGGGAAAATGATTCTGATCTAGTTGGAAAGATTGAGGATAATCTCATCTTTCTGTGGCCAGAGAGCAAATTCTTTGCCTGACACATTCGGACTTCAATTAATCAATCTATAAATAAATGAGTGAAGACAGAATGTAACGAGTTTTAGTGGATAACTTGGTTTGAAATTGTGGCAATGCAGTTCGAAGATGTGTCAGAGGAGGACCATCAGTCACAGGTGAAAGGGATCAAGCTATGCTCAGAATAGTGGTCCTGAAAGTGGGATCCACTAGACCAGCAGTGTCCACGTCATCTGGGAACTTGTTAGAAACACAAATTCTTAGGTTCCATCCAAATCTACTGAATGACAACCCATTACTAGTGAGCCCCAGTAACCTGTTTTAACGAACCTTCCAGGTGATTCTCATGCACATTAAGATTGAGAACCACTGGCTTAAGAAAGCAGGTACTAGTTCAGATTGCCTGGAACTTAGAGTATATAAAAAGATAAAAAGAAGCCTAAACGGAATTATGATATCAGGGATGTGATTGATATCTCTAGCATTCAATTTATTCTAATTGCAGGACTGTCAGGACACAGGAGATACGATTTCTTCCCTCCCCTCATTCTCAAGATGAAGCAATTAACGTCTCCCACATAGATGAACTCTTGCCTCATCATAGACTGACAGGGATATAGATGCTTAATGAGGACGAAGGAATTTAGACTACGGACAGCAGAAACTGAGCTGAGCAGAGGCAAGGTTAGGATCAGGTGACATATTGCAACCAGACATGATTTAGAGATGGGGAAAGGCTAAAGAACCGAACTAAAGAAAGGGATTTTGGAGAGATCAAATGCAAACATTAGCCCAAATCCAGGAAGATGGAAGTGAATCAGAGAGGGTTGAAAATAATTGATCATGATTAAAAAAAAATGATACAGAGTGGCCAGGAGAGGAGGAGGCTTCCTGACTTTCAAGGGACCTTAAGTTGTTGAAGAACAGCATTGGCGCTGCAATGCCACACTCAAATGTCAGGATTTTCTCTCTCTGTCAAATGTGTCAGCAAAGAACTCAATGAATCCTTTATTAATGGACAACAAAATACTGTTATCTTATTGTTAAGTATAAATGGGGGCTTTTTGTTGTTCAGTTGTGAATAATGTCTTTAATAAAAGCTAAGACAAGAGAGTGTTAATATTTAAATGATTCACAGTCATAAACACAAAAGGCCTCCCAAACTCAGCAGATGGCTGGAGTGGATATTTTCCAAAGAGCTGGTGAGGAAAGAGGGAGGGAAGGTCTAGGGATGGTGGAGTGGAAGGAGCCCCATTTCAAATACTAGAAACACAGAGGGGTAGTCCCAGTCCTGCCCTGTCTGTGACTTGGGTGAGTTGATTTCCTCGCTTTCAGCTTCTGTTTCCTTTCATTACAATGCAGGTCCATACTTTTCTGCCAAGCCTCGGTGTTGAATACTGTAACCCTGGAGAGAGTTATTTTAAGATTGCAAAGGCCTAGGGACAGTTTTATTGACAAAACTATCTGAAACCAATCTTGCCTTTTTCCCTCCCCTAGCTCTACAGTTCTCTGATCCTCTGAATTTTTGCCAAAAGTGCATAACAGCCATTTAGAAATACACACTTATTATCATTTTTTTGCAGTTATTCCCTTTGAAATATCTAATTTTACACAAAGATTTTAGGCCACCACAATCATCAATATTATCAAATAAAATGTAAAATCTCTATCAGTCTGGGAGAATGGTATGACTTATTGATGAAACTGCAGGCTCTATTTCATTTTGTCTTATTTATTTAAATATCCTCTGCCTTTATTATTTATTGATAAGTAAATAAAAGGGCAAGCATTGCTAACTTTATTACAGAATATTTGCCTTAAAAGAAGACACTGAAACTCCATTTCCTCATTTATAGTAGAAATAAATGATTTCTTATAAATAGCCAATATTGATGAGTGCCTACTGTGTGCACTTATTTACATTTATTGAAATAGAATATTTCTCCAAACTCACCAGATGGTTGAGACAAGCACTCTCCAAATAGCTAGGAAAAGTAAATCATCCAGGTGCTTTGCCTGGATTAGTTTATTTCTTCCTCATAGCACTACTAAGCACTCCTCTGATCCCATTTCTGATGAAGAGTTTAGGCTTAGAAATATTCAAGCACTCCCCTCACTCAGTTATCTGACTCCAGAGCCCTTTCTCTTACCCCTACCCTATGGTCTATATGGAATTAATTTTATTATGACTCCGGTTTGTCAGTGTTTGTTGCTTCTTTTCTATAGTGTGATCCTTGTTTTCTCCAGAATTCAGCAGACTTAGTTCCTAATATTCAGTAGGGATTCAGTAAATGAATATTGACTAGAAGTATTAAGTGCTTATGACAGTCTCTGGGTTCAAGGGGAGTGACAAATTAAGAAACAGAAAATGTGTGATGATTTCTATGATAGAGGGAAGTACTCTAGGATCACAATGAAGAGAAAATTGATCATGGGAGGAAACACAAAACGTCCCATTCTTTTCACAGTTTGTATCCTGGGAGTCATGACCCCAGAAAAATAAGAGACTTGATATTAGATAATTCAAAGCCAACACAAATATATGATCCTTCACTCAATTATCATACATCTGAGTTTTATTCTTTTTGCTTTTATATATATATATATATATATATATATATATATATATATATATATATATATTGATTTCAGAGAGGAAAGAAGAGGAAGAGAGAGATAGAAACATCAATGATGAGAGAGAATCATGATTGGCTGCCTCCTGCACGCCTCCTACTGGGGATTGAGCCCAGAACCTGGATATGTGCCCTGACCAAGAATTGAATCTTGTCCTCTTGGTTCATAGGTCAAGGCTCAACCACTGGGCCACATTGCCTGGGTTACATCTGAATTTTAAATGATGGGTTCGAGTTAACTAGGAAGGGGAAGGGGAAAGGAAGGTCTAAGTAGGCACTTGGAAGCACTCAGTATTTTTGGAATTTCATCTAACAGTCTGGTTTGGTGAGTGATGGGGGGAAAAGTGAAGCATGAGATTGTAGGGGAAGCAGGAAACTGTTGCCTGTCATTGGTAAAGAATTTGGACTGTATTCTGGAGATAAAGTGTTCCGGGTGGAGAATGACAGGCTCATCATTTGGATGTGTGAAAAATCACTCTGGTGTCTGTGTGCAGAATGGATGGAGAGGCTACATTCCACATGGAGAGTCTGAGGAGAAGGCTATTGAATGGTCTCAGGTGAGATATGACAAAGTTGGAATTAAAGCAGCAGCATCAGTGAGAGTGGAGAGAAAGGGTAGAAGTGAAAAAGACAAATACATATTTTAGTAAAAGTATTATCTCATGTCCAGTGGTAGAGCAGAAGGAAAATGGTTGACCAAAGTCTAAGAGATGTCCCCCAAGATGCTAATGAAGCCCAGTCACAGATTCATTGGCTTGTCTCCAAATTACATTGTGTAGTCTCTTTTATTGCCTTGTTAATTGTCCCTACTCTCTTTTAGCAGCATAAGGCAGAGTGAATTTCAAAATCCAGATGTGTGAAAGAAGTATCGCTAACTAGAGCTCCAACAAGTATTAAACTCCTACTAAACATATTTAATTTAGAATTAATAAGGTGGTGGTATGGAAATTAAATCCCCCATGATTGTCGGGGAAGAACACCTATTGAGGTACAAATATATGAAAGATAAATCTACTTGCAGTGTAATTAATTCAAATCTGCAGAACCAATAAGTGTGTGACGATGTTCCTATTATTACATTACACTTGTGAGGAATGCTCAGGAATTTAATTAGCATTTACCCATACAACTAAAGAAAATGAGATATTAAGCATGCTATCTAATTAACTAGCTATAGATTGCCTGTTAAATAAATATTAAATGTATAAACACTTGAGACCAGGCTGAAAATGTGTCCCTAACAGATACCCATTTTCTCATGAGTCTTTTTTTTTTTAACAAGTGTAGTTAATTCCAAGAACAAAAAATAAACACAGGGATCTGTATGCTTTGTTCCCATGGTTATTTATTCTTTATTTTTAGCTCAATTAGACCTTGCTCTCACCTCTAACTCCAAAATTAGACTAGAACCTGAACAATGAGATCACATGCATTTTCAACCCTCTTGTCAATTATGTTAGGATGTCAATAGCCCCATTTTACAGATATAGCCACTGAAATGTAGACATGTTAATTTGTCCAACATCACACAGCAAGGGATGGTACATGCTTTGTCATTGCATCATTGCTAAATATCCCACAAAGCAGCCATGATGATCTTGCTGTAAATCATATGCCACTCCTCTCTTCAAAATTCCCCAATGAGTTCCCATACCATAAAGAGTATATGCTGTAATCTTTATGGTGTTACATGAGGTGTCTACTGCTAACCTTTATTCTGACCTCAGATTCATTCCACACCTGACCTCATCTTCTCAACTCTCCCCTTTATTCATTCTACATCTGGCATTGGTATTGGTGTTTTTGCTGTTTCTGCACCATTCTAACCAATTATCAGCATCAGGGCATTTGCACATACTGCTTTATCTCTCCTTCTGTTCCTTCATATCTCTATATCTCTGTACAAATGTTACTGTATCAATGAGGGCTTCCCTAATCACTCTTTACAAAAGAGTGGTCTCATTCCGACCACTCCCTATCATCTCGCATATGCGTGGGTGCACACACACACACACACACACACACACAGGGCACATTCCCCAGAGGAGCATCCTTGGATTGTGGTTACTGTTTAGGCTGAAAAACCCACACTCTATACAGACACACACACACACACACACACACATACACACACAGAGACACAGACACACACACACACTGATTCCTTGTGGTGTGAAGTTAAGATCTTTCATTCACAGTAATGATGTATAAGGTAGAGGACTGAAGTCAGAGAGAAAAGTTTCTTTCATTATTGAGTAACATAACCACATATTTTCATCCATTTTGGGACTATCGCTGTAGCCTACATATTTACAGGCTGTCCATGCTATATCAGAATTATTGATAGTGTCCCCATTTGCATCTGTATTTAGTTGTGGTGCTAAATTATTGACACTGATCATCTCATTTAATTATGACATTTAATGATCAGAATGTGCACCTCTCCAGTTATTATTATCACCATTTGATGATGAGTATGCATCAGGCAAAATACATTGAACACCTTGCTTAAGACTGAGGAGGCAGTCACTGTTGGGATAGGAATTCAAACTCAGGTCTGCCCTCCTCACATGTGACTTTTCCTGATCCCCTGAGGGGTCATTAATAGTCCTCATCTTAGGGCTGCTTGATCTCCTTTGTATTCATATGTCTTACCATGTGGGTCTCCTACCGGATTGAAGGTCCTAACAGAATACTTGTTCGCCACCATGTGCCTAATCCCTAATGTGATGCCCCAAACAGAGAATACCCTCAGTAAGTAAATCCTTGTATGATTTGGAAGCATTATGATAAGAAAGTACATAGAGTTGAAATTTTTAGAGATGACATAGTAGTGATGGATCCTCACTGGCGGTGGGGCAAATGGGGAAAGCTTATCAAAGCAGGTGGCATTGGAAATGAGCCTTGAAGGATGGGTAACGATCGCGACAATCATCTGTAATGCTCGGGGAGGTGGAAAGGTGGTTTGATGGAAGAGAGGTAGCCTAGGTTGCAAAGGGCATTCCCAGGCCCTTCTAAACCAACAGGCAAACAAAAATATGCTCTCGATGCTGAATGTACCAGTATTATCCGTCCCCTGACTTCAGGTCTTTGCAAGTTAGTGTTTCTAAAGTTTAAAGCTGGAAATCAGAGAGCTGTCAGGAGTGAGGGAGAGAAGCAGTGACATCTCTCCTGACCCAGCCTACACGGGAGCACGCAGATGGGACAAGGGACATGCTGACTGTTGGCTCGAATGGTGTGCAGTGAGCCAGATCGAAGGATCCAGCGCGACGGCCTGGAAGGTGTCAGAATGGATTAGGGACTCGGGTCAAAGGTGGCCATGGAGTGTCGCACTAGCTGACAGTTCCAGAGCGAAAGTCCAGCGGGGACAGCCTCAGGAGACGCAGGGAAGGCAGTGGGCCCGCAGGCTGGCCTGTCAATGCTGCGGCAGATGGGACACCCTGGCAGCATAGTCCCAAATAGGCCTAGTGCGTTTGCCTGAGGACAGAGCACATGCTTATCAGAGATATTTTTATTTTTTATTTTTTTAAGAAGGTGGGATATCAGGTATTCTAATTGACTAGACCTATTTACACTTCTCTAAATCGTGAAGCCAGACTCCTTACAGGAAACCCTAGTGCCTTTTCGGTTGCCTTTTAAAAAGTCATTCACAGTTTCCAATACTAATCATCTCACTTTTTAAGCTGTTTCGAAAGGGGAAAACATGGCTGGAGGAGGACATGACATCTTGGCAAATTCTGGAGGCAGCCAATGGCGCCTTTGGTTTGAATGCTGTTGCGCAACCTGTCTCCATTTGGCTACTCCCCAGGCTTTCATCTTCATCACCTTTGCGCTTGCGCAAGCATGGACCGCCTCCTTCCTTCCCTCCAGCATCCCTAGGTACCATGGTCCCTCCACCTCCTGCTAGGGCGCAGAATTTAGGGAGTTATTCCTTTCTGTTAATGCTCGGTGGGCTCCTTTTTTGAGCCAGTGAGGGTAGGGATTTACAAAATCGAGAAAAATGAAAATGAAGCAGCCACCAAAACAAAACAGAGTAGACGGGCGAATGCCTCCTCACACAGGCCGCCTGAACCCCGAGGAAGATATGTGGTACCTCAGCCTCACGGGTTCTGGGTGACAGGAGGCCACAGACAAGTGTCAGGGTCTGCCCTTCCTTCCTAGTGCAGTTTGGTCACAGCAGCAGCCATTTCGGAGGACTTTTGTCTTGATGGCTCCTATTTTTGTTGAATGTGTATTTTCTGTTTGTTGTTCTTTTTGCTGTGTGTGTATTTTGGGTTTTTTTGTTTTTAACAAGGAAGAAAGGAAAGCAGACACTCAATCTGACGATTAAATATTGAAGACCTACGCTGATAAGCACTGTGCTTGGTGTTTTTATGTATACGCTGTCTGATTTGTTTGACCAGTGTCTGGTACAGCACTCCAGTCGAGTTACATAAAATGTTTTATGGGAGTAGTTGATTAAACAATGCAATTTCAAATACATACGCCTCCATACAGATTTAGAAGTTTTACATTGCCCATGTATACACAACTTGGCAAAGTTTTGTGGGCCGTTTTGCCACTCATGATGCCAAGCATTTGACTTAATAATCATCCTTGACAGAGCTCTTAATCCATCTGCGTTGCATGTTCATGTGTAAAAGAAGTGGGAAGTGGGAAGCTTACGGCAAGATCCCGTCAGGAACTGGTAGTCTAAAATGAAAGCCACAAATTCTCAAGGCATTTTTTTTTTTTTTTGGTTTACAGTGAAAATGGAGTTAGAATGTAGGCAAACAGTCACAACAACACCATTTGGGGAAGTGAGAACAGGGAGATGGGAAGTAGAGGGGTGAACCCTATGAGCATTAACATCTGATTCCGGTGCCATGGGCTCTCACCCTATTAGTTTTTTTCTCTTTTTTGAAAAATGTTCTTATTGATTTTAGAGATGGAGGAAAGGAGAGGGATGGAGAGATAGAAACATTAATCAGCTGCCTCCTGCACGCCCCGTACTGGCGATCAATCCCACAACATGGGCATGTGCACTGATGTGGAATCCAACCAGTGACCTCTGGATTCATAAGTTGATGTTCAACCACTGAGCCACACCAGCCGGGCCATATTTGTTTTTTCTAATCCTCATCGTGTCTTCCTTTTCATATGTTCCTTACATACAAACATGTTGAAACGTGGGGATTTACATTAACTTGACCACACCTCAAGTTTGTAGTTAAATGGGATTCAAACCCCCATATTTGTGGCCTATAGGCCACTGTCATGTGATAATTCATCCATGCTGTCGTTCTGGTCATTGCCAAAGTCCTTTGGATACCATGCTAATGAGAATGGGTCCTTGTTCCTGAGAATTGTAATATGTATCACCCTGTTCACAGCAATCATTGATACATGCCTCTCTTATGGGACCTAGACAGGGAAAGGTCGAGGAACATTCAAATAAGATAGGAAATACTTTGGGGGAAGAGATATATGTGCAAAGGCAATGAACTTGGTGAGAGTGACATAGGGAAAGAAGACATCCCCAAGGACAGAACATAGAGCCTGCTGCCTTGGTTGTGGAGTAATATTTCTGTGGATTCTCTAACTCAGTGGAGAGGACGAGAGAGTTATTTTTCTCACTTCACTTGGCATCTCTTTTTTCTCATTCTGCCAAACTCTAACAGAATAATTAAGCCCACAGAGCCTTGCAGTGTGTTCCATAGGCACCCCTTCCGACGGGACAGAGAGCGTCGCATACCAGGGAGCCCATGGCTCTGGACTCCAGGAAACAGGTCTCTGCTGTATTGCCTTGGGCTGGGCACAGAAAAAAGCCTGGCCCAATGCAAACCCTGGTGTATAATGGATTATGTTACATATATCAAATTACAAAATGCACAATTCTTTTTCAATTTCTCTAAAGGGCGCCCTCTTATCATTTTTTATGCATTCACGGGCTAGGGTAGATATACATTTATCATTTGAAATTCAAATAGTTATAGTCGTAAAGCTGCTGACTTGGAGAAACAGGAAATCTAGCATATATCAGGATCTGAATGCTATGCATGATTTGCTGAACTTTTATGATCATTTCAATAAATTATTGAATTAGCTCTGTAGTTTTACAAATAGGCTTGAAAAATGTTCAAATGGTTACAGCCAGGAATAACGCTTTTTCGGTCTTTTGCCCTACTTGAAAAATAAATTTCAGCTGACAGGCAAGTTTGAGACACAGAATTCACTCATCAAAAACAATAAAATCCAATTATTTAAATTTTGCAAGGTCCACTGGAAAATGAACTTAAAGTCTTATTACCAGTCTGGCTCTTACGGCTCTTCAATATTCAAAGTGTTTATTGATTTCAGCATTTTTCCACCAAAAAAAATCTTTAACATTAAATCGAAAGTTCATGCAAAATAGTTCAGGAAGATAGAATTTTAAAGGATTTAATTATGACCAGACCCGGGATTCTAATGACACTGCAATAGAAATGCATGTCAGAGATGATGTAACATTTTGCTGACATCTGCATCATCCATTGGTCCTATTAATGTAAATATGGACCAATTGGATCGGAACACAAAGATGATTTGAATCTGTCACTTCCCTCTCATCTTAATGTGAAAGCAATGTGCTAGCTTTTGCTAACACTTCTGTGTTTGGAAAACTCAGGAGCCTCAAATTGACTGATTTGGTTTTCTAAATTATTCTCCTTTAGTAGAAATACTGAGTTAATTCAGCATATCTGGTTTAGGAACCACTATTTTTTCACTTTGTCTATAGGGTTGAATACACTAGGTACCTGCTAATAGACACATCATGGAATAACTATCTCCCACGATCTCTCTTAGTTGATGCATTTATTTTTCACTGATATAACTGCACATCACAGAACAAACTCCTACAAAAGACCTCCTCCGTGCAAGGAACTTTGTCACAAAGTAGAGATAGTTGGACCTGTCTTGATCCCCCTTAGACGCATCGGTATTTGCTATAGCTAAAGAGTATTTTCCCATTTTTATCTTTTTATACATTTTGATGTATCTAAGAATAATATGTGAGTGAACAATGTGGAAACATTTATCCCAATTAGATGGAAGGTTATATCAGCGGGACAAAGAATGTCATACTCAAGGGCAAGCATTATTTAAGGTGTTATTTAATGCTATGGTTTTCTTTAAATACGTTCAAAGTGGTTGACAATGCCACTGATGTGACTGTTGAAAGTTGATCCATTACTTAATCTGTGAGGTAGGCAATGATTATTTGTCTACTTCATTTAGTTGAAAACATTTAAGTCCAGAAATTTCTCAAACTCCCATTTGGCAAACAAAAACAGAGGATGCCCACTTAAGATTGAATTTCAGATAAATGATAAGTAATTTCTTGTGTAATCCTGTCCCATACCATATTTTGGATATTCTTATACAAAAATAAACAGAAAATGCTAGCTAATGTTTATTGAAGGTTGAAATTTAATTGGGATTCTGTATTGTATCTGGAAACCATACACATAGTCAAAGTAGAGTTATAAGATTTCAAATCCACAATAATTTCCACAATAGCATACTAGCTTAAGATGGTAACCTTAAGCCATTCCCAGCCACAGGGTTATAGCAACTGAATATCTATAATTTAGATAATTAGCAAAGCAGAAGCCATTGGCATAGTTACCCAACCAATACTACCTGTGTCCAATGAAGAATAATTGTAAACATTCAGAGCAGAACCACTTTCAATATTGCTTCAAGCCATGATAAGATTACATTTTTTATCACTTTTGATCTTGAGTATATATACTACTCCATTGTTACTAACCAATTCAGTTGATTAAATTAGTGCTGGATTTGAATAAAAGATACTGCAATCTATGGGGGGAAATACAATAGCCTTGAACCCACAATGTGCTGATCATTAATTTATTATGATATGTAATATAATCCATGAATTTTTAAGGAACCATGTTTCCTCCTGAAAAAAGATATGGTGTCCCCGACTATTCAGCCAAAGTATTCTCTTGTATTGGCATGCTATATATAGACAGTTCACCACTATTTCTCATTTATGAAAAAAATGTATAATTTTTTCCACAAATACTCAATGCCCTGTTTATGTATACAATTTTGATTATGTAGTAAAGCCTTCCGCTTCATCTTTTATAAAGCTTCCTTATCTTTGTCATTAACTTTACATCAAATCCTAACCCATTATATTCTTAAAACATTCCTGGATAAGGAACTTCAGCATTTCACAGGTGTCAATATTGTTGAGTGATTAAGATAATGGCTCATAAATCAAACTCCTTGGCAAATCTATGTCCCTTTGATTTCTCATTGTGTGCCTTTGGCAAGTTATTTAGCTTCTCTTAACCTTAGATGCTTCATTTGAAAATTAGATGTAAAGACACTACTTAGGACAGATTATCTCTCACAGTCCTTGCGAACAACCCTAATGGGAAAATACCTACCACATAGTAAGCACTATGATTGCGCAGTATTTTTACTACCTAAACCCTATGCAACTGGGTTCATTCCTTTTCCTGGAACTCCTCTGTCAAATTCACTTATGAACAGAACACTTTTATTTATCCTTTCATTTTATTGAAATGATTTCCTCTTGGTTTTTTTTTTTTCCATGACTTTCTCTGTTCTGACTTTATCTTCTCTAATTATTATTATTAGCAGTAATAATAATAACCAGATATAGTGAGCAGGATTCTGTGTTGGGGATGAGGAAAAGTAAAGCTATTTTATTATTATTATTTTTAAATTCTTTCCCAAGGATATTTTTCCATTGATTTTTAGAGAGAGTGGAAGAGAGAGGGAAAGACAGAGAGAAATATTGATGTGAGAGAAACACATCATTTGGTTGCCTCCTGCATGTGCCCTGACCAGGACCCTGGCTGGGGAGGAGCCTGCAACTGAGATTTGTGCCCTTGACTGGATTAGAACCCAGGACCCTTAGGTCCACAGGCTGACATTCTATCCACTGAGCCATACTGGCCAGGGCAGAAAAACATGTCCTAAGAACAACCTATTGTCTATGACTTGGGAACATTTATCTGAAACCTCATCTTCATTTTGTAGACAGAGAAACTATACGTTATCTGGAAGAGCTGATGTGAGAACTGGAGATAAAGTCTCCAGGACATAGTGAGGTATAGCTATGATACCGCTCAGAGACAAGAGAAGTCTGTGTTAAAGGGCAGCCTTGGGATCACAGCGCTTCCACACACTTTCCTCAAGGCCCTTCACCAACAGCAGTAGCTCAATATGCTACACCCCCAAGTACACATTTTGGTACGGCTCACTTAGCAGTTAAACCAAATTACATATAGGAAGGCAAATCGGGCTCCTCATAACCCAAATAGAATTTATAGGCATTCTTTGAAATTGCAATTTTTTAAGGGGTTCTAAGGCCTTGAAAGGAGGTAAAATATCAATGAGTTTTGCATTAGGACAAATAAGTCGACCATTTCTTATCTCTTAAAGGGAAAGGAGGAAAATAAAGCTTGCATTGAGTACACACAGTATGTTGGCACAGTGCTGTGTACTGTTAACATTTCACAGGTCCCAGGAAAACAGTCATAAATGGGGTTATTTCTTCCCACCTTAGAGATGAGTCATTTAAACTTAGATCAGTCCTTACATGGAAAAGTGACTCTCTCCACCTCATTGGGACAAGGTAGTGAAGTAACCCTCACACACTTTGTCAGGTGGATATTAAATAAGCTACTGTATCATGAGTACCAAGCACATAGGAAGGGACTCAAAAATACCAGTTCCAACCCAAGATACTTTCCAAATTCATAACGTGCACAAGCTGCACAGGATTACTTCCCACCAAAGGGTGCCCACGGCTGAAAATCAGGGGAACAAGCTCCCAGTTGCACAAATCAGCAACAGATGGGGGGAGGGGAGGTCAGTAAGCAGAGACGGTCCACAGAGTAGGTGCACAGTAGAAGCCTACGGCCTGGCAGTGACAACAATCACTCCTGCGTTGGCATTCAGAGAGAAAAGTGCTTGTCAAGATCAAAATGCTAATCAGGGCTTGCTGGGAAAGTTAGTCATTCCCAGCTGCTGCCCAAGCAGCAGGTTGCTGGAAGCAGCTGTACAGCATATTAGCACCTCGTCTTAACTGAATTGTCTGTGTGATCAGGAAACAGAAATAAAACCAAGGACATAGGTGTTCACAGCCGTCAGAATCACCACAGTTAGCTGTGGAGAGCCCTACATTCCCAGCAGGCATTTGGGTGTCATGGGAAGAATTAGGAGCCAGTCTGGGTGGGGCTTGAATCTCAATCATAGTTTTGCCTCTGTGGGTCTCAGTCACTTCTAGGAAATGGGAATGTTACTATCTCTAACAGACTTTCATGAGCATAAAATGAATGCATTCATGCGTATTAGAGATTTACTGCTGCCTAACAAATGATTCCAAAACTTAGCCGCTGAAACAGCTGCAAAAATTTATCTCACCTTGTGTCAGAAATCCAGGACTTGCTTAGATGAGCGATTCTGGCTCAGGATCGCTCAAGAGGTTGGAGTTAAGCTGTGGATGATGGTTACAATCAGCTGAGGACTTGTGTGGGACTAGAGAGTCCTCTGTACACATGTTGCTGTTGGCAAGACTTCTTCCCTTGCTGACTGCTAGAATGCAACCCCAGTTTCTCCTCATATGGATTTCGCCAGAGAGCAACTCACAACAGGGCCACGCATTTCTCCCAGAGTGAATAATCCAAGGGAGAAAGAAGGGCCCAAAGAGTGAGGAAGGGCGTGCATAGAGTGCCCTCGGTAGAAGCGATAGTCTTCATATAACCCAATCCCAGGTGTGACATAACAGCACTTCCTCTATATTCAATTCATAAGAACAATCACTAAGTCTGGGTCCCACTCATGGGGAGGAGACCACACAAATCATGCATTCCCTAGGCATGGGGATTACCGTTCTATTTCAGAGCCTGCCTACCATAGCACATTAAGTACCTAACAGGTAAAACATAACAAATGTCAGTTAAACTCTGAAAGCACTTTAAAAATGGTTTTCTACAGTTTTGTTTAGATATGTACAATGAGTATAATAATTTTTAGTATGTTCTTTTTGAATTTAGGTGAGTTTTCTAAAATTGTTGAAGATTTACAGTAGGTACCTAATGAATATTAGCTGTCCTCCATCTTCTCCCCCTTACATGTCAGTATCCCCGTGATCTTGAAACATTTTAATAATGCATCTGTTAGATTGTCCATCCAACTTTCCAACAGCCTGAACCAGGGGTCCTCAAACTTTTTAAACAGGGGGCCAGTTCACTGTCCCTCAGATTGTTGGAGGGCCGGACTATAGTTTAAAAAAAAACAACTATGAACAAATTCCTGTGCACACAGCGGCAACAAAAACACCCGGCGGGCCGGATAAATGTTTTCAGCGGGCCGCATGTGGCCCGCGGGCCGTAGTTTGAGGACCCCTGGCCCTGAACTAACCCACTCATTCTCTGCATCCAAAAAGAACAAAATATTTTTTTATTTTAAATGATAAGAATGATAAGAAAATCCATTTTATGCTAATACACAGGTTTAAGTTCCAAAGAAGGAGGATCATTTCAACGGTGATTATTTCGGCCCACATTTCTTATTTTAATCTATAAATAAATCCTTACCTTACTACCTAGGTTCCTTTGATCCATGCAAAATAGGGATATTTATGAAACTCTATAATCATAAGATCCAAATCTAGATGATGTCTCTGTCCAGAATGATTCCTTTGTGGGAGAGTTGTGGTTATAGAAAAGAGGGTCTCAGGACGTTGATGCTAAAGACTTTAATGTCATCACCCTGTCAACATGCTGGCTCTTCCCTTCAAAAACACCCCACCTCAACCCTGGGTTTCTCACTTCAAGGAACCGCAACCCATGTTGCTGAGTCACTCCAACCAGGCCAGAGCTTTATCTAGGGCTGCTCTCTCATTTTCATTCCTGATAACCAAACACATCAAGTTCTGCTGACGTTACTTTCTGCAGATTACTTAAACCCATTGCCTTTTTTTTTTTTTAATTCACACTACCATTACTTCTTTCCTGGGAATTACATGCAAAAATTCTGTAATGATTCCTTCTTTCTCTGACTCCTTTACTCTTTAACCCAGCCTCCACAGAGCTGCCTATTAGCCCATTCTGTTGTATAAAAATCTCTGTCTTAGTTAAATATACTTTTATAGCCCCAACCTAACCAAGCTCCAGAATATGGCATATGAATTATTACAAAATCAGGACCTAGATGGTTTCTCCAGCTTTATATTCCACTCTTCTACACTGAGCACGTGCACACACACACACACACACACACACCCCTGCCCATTTTGCTACAACAAAACTAAACTACTCTTCATTTACTGATTTCAACACACTGCCTTTTATGCTTTAATTCATTTGTATATGCAGTTTACTTTGCTGTCTCCCTAGTAAACTTGTATTCTTTCTTCCAAACCCAATATGTGGCTATTCTTGTTAAGCATTCTGGACAGCCTTCCCAGAGCTCAGAGAGTAAACAGCTCCTTCCTCCCTCTCACTCTACACCTTGTAAACATTACATTGCTGTTCTTCTAAGTCTACTCAATGGTAATGTATTAGCTGTAATACAGTCTTTTATACAAAAAATAATCACCTTGGAATTATTAGCGCATTAAGCCTGCTTTTAATATGTGAATGTAATAGATGGCTATACATGTTACCAATAATAAGTTGAACCATATACAATTATTGTGTTTGAAAGTGAAAAGAAAAGGTCCATTGGCAATTTCATGTGATTTACCGTATTTGAGAGACCCTTTTTTTCTTGTGCACTGGGGGGTGTAGTGTAAAGAGCAAGAGGAACATCAGTTGGTAAAGGGTTAAGAGGTGTTGTTAGCATCTAATGTGTCATTTTCTGGGAGAAAACTTGACTTCTTTTAAATAAAATTGAAAAGTGAATCACTAAGGTCAATAGACATGTGTTATCTAGAGATAGATTTTAGCTAAATATATATAAATTGAAGGCTTCAAAGGAAATGAATGGAACACCTAAGATATGGTGTGTGTGCGTGTGTGTGTGTGTGTGTGTGTGTGTGTGTGTGTGTATGCTGCATTGATGGAAGAAGAGATTAGGATAGGTGGTGTAGGTCAGTGATTGAGCATCTACCCATGAACCAGGAGGTCACAGTTCCATTCCCAGTCAGAGCACATGCCCAGGTTGCGGGCTTGATCCCTAATACTAGTAGAGGGTGTGTGGGAGGCAGCCAATTGATAATTCTCTGTCATCATTGATGTTTCTATCTCTCTCTCCCTCTCCCTTCCTCTCTCTGAAATTAATAAAAAAAGAAGAGATTAGTTGGCCACATGCAAGGCATACTAGTATTTAAGCACAATAAAAAGTTATCATGAATTATAATGTTTATGCTCTAAAAAGGCATTAAACACCTATGTAAGATGCTTCTTCAGAATGCTGATTTTATGGACTGCCTATATCCATTATCCGTATGATATCTGTATTGAAAACTCCAAATGATTTCAGCAAACTCCAGTGTATAAGTATCACTGGTCTATGGATAATCAGACAATACCTTTAGTATCTATATCCATAGTTATAGCTGTACCAATCTACATCTATATTTATAATTGAATCAATATCTTAAATGTAATTCTAGACTTAGCATGCATACCTTTTCCATTCAGGAATCAAGTCTGGGAAACCAAGCTACTGGAAAGCAGCCCGGCCCTGTCATGTGGGTGGGAAAATGTATTTGAGGTGAGGAGGTGGGTGGCCTCAGAACTATTCCTTCTTATCTCATCAAGGCATTTGGCTGCCCATCCATCCATACGCTGCCTAACAAACATCTCCTCCCTGTTCCCCTTCCTGAGGTGACTCTCATGCTGATCAAAAATCTTCCCAAAGCTCCTCCTACCCTGCAGGGATGCCCCCACTTGGCCAGGGATTCAAATCAATTTGCCTTTTGCTTAATCTTCCAGGGGAGACAGCATACAGGGAGTGACTTCCTTGATGCCTGAAATTTATCCAAATGTATGACCCAGATTCAATATTCCTGAAAGTGAGGCATGTGTTTTGGCCACAATGGATTTGAGCTGTTCATTTTTTGTCAAGAGGTTTCATGGGTTGCTTCTGGCTCAAGATTCACTTTGAAGTTGATGGATCATGCTTTTGTTTACTTAATAAACATTGAGCTCCTAATACGTTTATGGAATGGCACTAGAAGCTGTGGGCAATAAAAAAAAATGAGTTAGATGTGCTCCATGACCTTAAGAAGCTTATAAGCTTATAAAACATTGCTTATTGGTAACTCTAAGGCTTAATATCATATAAATCTTGCACATAGTAGGCCTTCAATAACTGTTGAATAATTTAATGAGGTCCTAGAATGGAGCTGTCATCATACTATTGTAGAGAGTTAGAGGAAGTCTAATTTTAATGCGTGGGACAAAAAACACCTCTCTTCCATTTCTCTAAAGGTTGACATTTCACATCCCTTCCAGGCTCACCTTAACCATAACGGTGGGAATGAATAATCTAAGCAGAAGGTTTTGCCTGAATAAAGTAGAGAAGTAGGAAAGTGTATAATATATTTGGGGAATGATGAGTAGATGATGAAATTAAGGGTGTGGGGACCATTAGGCAGAGTTAGTCCAAACATAGAGTCATCAGAAAAATACAGGTTGGGGAGGATAGTTTGTGAC